>NW_017306713.1:447882-458367 GCF_000935625.1 Nanorana parkeri
ATATATATATATATATATACCGTATATACCGTATATATTTGTGTAGCACCTGACTATTTTGCAATGCTGTAATCTTTTCTAATGCATGTGATAGATTTGCTATAATATAGTATTTTATTCTACAATTGTCCGATAATTGGCTTGGTTAATTGGTAAGACTGCTGCTGTGTGTGGTCTTCTAATGTTTGTTTTAATTTAGTTTCCACTTACAAATGATTGTCTCATGAGTACATAACCTTTCCCTAAAATGGGTAAATGGTTTGGAATTCTTTCTAAATAAGTCTCTCTCTCTCTCTTCCTAGATCCTTGTCTTAGCAGTGTCATATTTTTACTTTTTCTGCATTCGCACTTAGAGGTTTACTTGGAGTGTTTTTTATTTGTGCATTTTTGTGTTATTAGGCATATTTAGACTTTTAGCCAGTGGAAAGCTAGTCACTAAGAGAAGGAGATAGTGGTCTTGCCTTAAAAATCGCCCTTCCATTGAAGTCTGTTGGACCAAAAGTGCTCATTCTGCTTCTAAAGCAGCTCATGTATCTTTTGAACTACAGACGTTGAGCTACAGGCACCTGAGCGCTCACATGTGCACGGGCACAATGTAAAAACATGAGGTTTTAGAGCTTTGAGCTTCAAGTTACACTCGGGTAAGAATCAGGGCTAAAGAAGCTTCTTAAAAATACATGTAGTAAGTTTACATTTTAGAAGCAGTATGTACAGCCATAGATAAACCTGCTGATGCAGCAACGCAGAATAACTTATACCTGAAATGCTGGTAGTAAGCCCTATTAAGTCTGCAGTGCTTTCAGCGTTAATGGATTTTGCTGTAGATTAATAAATTAATGTTTCTTCTTTGCAACACGCAGCATCTCATAAACCACCTTTTGGAGGTGTGTGATCTCCCAATGCTTACAAACCAAAGTCTGGAACAGCAGTGCAAACATAAACTTTTGCTTTGAACACAAATAATATCACAAGATGCACTATAAAAGTGGAACTGAAGCCAAAACTTTTTTTTAGTTTTGGATGGAGCAAGGGAGGGTTATAACCCCTGTCCGCTTTTGTTTTGCCCCCTGTGACCCATTGCTGCCACAACTGGAAGTGAAAGGATATTCCTCTAAAGAGGGAAATCGCTGGTTGTCTGCAGAACAAGTATCCCCAATGGAAGATTTTACATCGATTCCTGTTCTGATAGCAACCCAAAATTTGGGATTTTCTTTTACTTTCAGTGATGAGTCACCGGAACAAATATAGAGAGTGAATCTCCCTAAGAGAGACACAGCATTAAAAACCTGACAGGTTTTCTAATCCTTCTCCACTTAAACCTAAAAAAAAATAGTGTTGGCTTCAGTTGCACTTTAATCCTACATGCCAATTTATACCAGAAGTTTGTATATTTATATACTTAAATTGTATGTCAAGCTAAAACTTTAGTCCTCGTTCACACCTTCTTGTTCCGTGAACGCGTGCCAAACGCACATCCCAGTACGCTGAGGTGTGAATGGGGCCTAAGAGAGGTTTTCCCTCAATATTGTCTCGGTGACAACGGTTTCACCAGACAGGAATGGAGGGAAAACCTGCAACAGAGACGCAGACCACAATAAGTGTGTTTAGTAGGGGAGGACTAGAACCTTCGTCAGATTTTCACTTTTGTCAGTGAAACTGTTTTCACCGTGATGGGAAATCTCTGTAAAGGAAGCAGTGGATTGCAGCGAAACCCGAAAGGAGTTATAATCCTTCCCTAAAGTTTTCAAAATCATCTGTTTCTCATTGCGGCCTATCACAGGGCTTGTTAGAAGATAGGAGTGCTTCTGGTTGGTGGGTTTTTGGTAATTCAGACTATACTGCTTTTGTACTTGTAGTACAGTTTACTTGTTCTCCTAGTAACATTATGGTACAGTATGGCTACTTTCTCAATGGCTTCCTTTTAGGTTTCCCGCAGTCTGTCTTTCGCTTTGCTGCAGCTTGTCCAGTGATCAGTGAATCACAGGAGTTCTCAGCAGCAGTGTTTTACTCAAAGTACAGTCCACCCACAGGATTTGTAGTGTTGTATAATTTATGCTTTCCATTCATCAAGTGCATAGATGCCACTACAATTGCTTTGCTGAGGCAGATAAGACTATGGTGGGAAGTGTCCAGGCTCTGTGCCAAGAAGTGCCGTAAATAATATATTAGAAGGTCTCTGGAGTTTTACTAATGAAAGCAAGCACATGCCCAGTGGGAACAAGGCCACTTTGGGGCCCTTAGGTTTTCAGTTTGTGGGATTTTTTTTCTTTAAGTGTTTCTTTAAACCTCAATCTATAGCCAGAGGTAAAGACCCTTCTACTGAAGTTGGTCATCTAGAATGGAGATGGGGGACATTACCAACATGGAGAATAGTTGTTTTCATCTTGGTTATGGAGCCACATGGAGAGGTTCCTTTCTACCTCAGTAATCATCCTCCATCTGTCATTTGAGGCAGAGTCACATTTTATGAAGAAATTTGGGCTCCATGTCCGTGTCTTTTTATTCCTTCATCACTTTGTTTCTTTAATTCTAAACTATTCTACTTTCTAGAAAACATGGTCTGCCTGTATCACCAGTATTGTGCATTGCTGACTGTATACCTAAATTGATAAGGATAATCCACAGCTCACTGTATTTTTTTAATCAAAATTCTAATTTGTCTGACCAGTGCCAGCCATTACAGGATCTGAGCACAATCTTACCACATTTAGTTGTGTGCATTGCAGCTAATCCCCCAAAAAAGCAGTCTCAACATTCTTATGTCTCTTCTTATTGTGCTATTTGACTTATGGGACTTTGAGAACCTATCACCTAAAATAAATATTCTGAATGTTGCAGCACAAATGTTTCCTTATTTTTCAGTGCTAGAAAAAGCACAGTGAGTCAACCCTTTAAAGCTGAATTACAAAGAAATGTAAAAACTCACCCCCACTCCCAGCACTTGCTCGCTTTTGTCTGGGGGAATATTTACTTACCGGTATCTTATCATTAGCTCCTGCAGGCTTTCTCTTCTCTATGTGATAGGTTGTCTTAAGCTGCTCTTCCGCACACCATCCGTCCATCTATGATGTCATTGCATGTATAGCAGGACAAGCAGTCCTGCATTGTGAGAGAGGAGGCCAAGAGGGCATCCACCACCCGGAGTGTCAGAAGGATGAGGAGAGCGAAGGCTGCTGGGGCAGCAAATGATAAGGTCGCTTCTGTGATGGGCTGCAATCTCACATTTAGCCTATTACTTTGTATTGAGATTGTAGTCTATCCCGGGAGAGAGCTTGGAGCTGTGGCTACTTTACAACACACACAGGGACCATGGGGAACAAAAGTAGCCGCCCTCCAGAAGAAAGAACAGTGTCGGTACCAATTCAGAGATGATTTCAGCATCTACAGCCGAGTGAGACACAAAGAAGCAACATTTTTGTTAAAATAAAACTTTGGCCCAACATTTGCTATATCTTCCTGTGATCCAAAACTCAGCATATAGTGGGCTATTTCCCCATATACTGTATGTGGACAGCACAGAGCCATGCTGCAGCCAGGAATGTTCCTGGTAATATTCTCGTGATCCACCCCACTGCTGATTGACACCTGGCTCTGCCTCTCCAAAGGCAGAGCCAGCTGTCGTGCCCCCACCCCTGTCTGTCAATCCAGTCAGCGCTGGAGGAATGGAGAGGGGCGGAATCCCTATGGGTACGGAGACTAACAGTCACTGCTCTATGCAGGGAGAAGATTGAGAAGTGAGAGGTCATCAGTATGAGATGGCTCAGTTCTCAATCTACAGAGCCTTCCTATGACCGCTTCAGTGTCGCACGTTGGCTCTTATTATGGGGATGTGTTTAGTTCACTCTCACCATAATTCTCCTTTTTAGGGTACTTAAAGGAGAACTATGGGGTCAGTGTTTTTCCCTATAGTTCTCCTTAGGGTAACGGGAGGACACAAACTAGCGTCCTCCCGTTACCCTATGCTCAGTATACCGCGAGCTACAGCTCGCGGTATACTGAGACTCCGGAGCGGATCCCGACGTAGATGACGGGATCCGCCCAGCTGTGTGAGTGACAGCTGGATCTGCCTATCTAGAGGCAGAGCCAGCTGTACCCGCCCCCTCCCCCGTCCGTTCCGCCAGTCGGCGCTGGCAGATCGGAGAGGGGAATCCAGCCCCTCCCCCTGTCACGGCAGAGAGCCGTGACAGGATCGAGAGGTGAGGGAACCCGGTATGTGTTCGCTTACCTCCCGATCTACTGAGCCGACCTGTGACAGTCTCATTGTCACAGGTCGGCTAGAACTATGAGGTGAGTGAAAAGCACTCACCTCATAGTTCTCCTTTAAATGCATTTTTAAGATTTAACTCCTGAGTTCAGTGTCACTTTAAACTAAACTTCTCTTTACACAGGGCAGATTCTCATACACCCGGAAGCTGTGGGGAGCGAAGGAAAAGTGACTGTGAGGTGCTGGGGAGGAGGGATTCCATGTTTATAGCAGTACCTCAATATAATTGGTCTTGTGTTTTTACTATATAGTCCGATATCAAAAACGTTTTCATTATAGTTAAGTTACAGCCATTGATACAAGTAGTAGCTGTTACAGATAAAATTGACTTTAGAATGACATAAAGGTCCAAATTTATTAGATATTGCCAGTTACATTTAGACTCTTCAGCTTTTAAATTCAATAGTGGGCTCCTCGTCTTCGGGATTTTCTTCATGTTATGAATACATTTAAATATGATTTCCTTTATAAAAAAATGCAAATGAATACATGGAGAACATGTTTTGGCATTCATGGTTATCCAACTCTTGTCAATATGCTTTTGAGGACATTGTGGGTCTTATACTTAATGCAGGTCCTTTTTTCCTCACCATGTCCCCTTGACTAATAAGACATTTTGTTATTATTTTGCGTATTGTAAAGGATATTTCATGCTCGTTTACAACTTTAGTAACATTGAATTGATTTGCATTTCTTATAGGTCAGAAGACATGCCTTCATCTTCATGGTATCTTTCCTTACCTGTATGTACCATATGATGGGTATGGCCAGCAAAACCCCGATCGTTTCCTCCGCCAGGTGGCATTCAGCATTGACCGAGCACTTAATGTGGCTATAGGCAATCCATCTGCCAATGCACAGCATGTTTTCAAGATAACAGTGGTGTCTGGAATGTAAGTATCTTTTTCTCTGTTTACATTATGAAATTATCTTCCAGCATATGTTTACATGTATACAATATGTGCAATGATGGATTTAATGCAATGATTGGGACAGCTGTCGAATTATAACTTTTAGTTTACTCTTATTTTGAAATTGATATTATGAAAATGTAAACAACTATAATTTGTTTTGATGTATGTTCTAATTGACTCCTATATATTCCACCTGTATGCATGAAGGGATTTGAGAGTAATTTGACTTTCCCCAGTGAATTTGGGAAAATGCACTTACCCGCTCAATTCTGGTCAGGTGATAGCACTGACCAATAAGCGCTCGCCATATGCGACCAAAATTCAAAATCCATAGCGCAGGGCTGCGATACATGACAGTATGGGGTACGGATAGTACACCCATAGCGGCGGAGGGGAAGGAGCACTCGCCAAAAGTTAAGTATATCCGAGAGGGGAAGAACGGGCCAGACGGAACAGGTAACTTAATTTTCCCAAATTCACTTGGTAAAACATTGTCCCTGTGCCTGACTTGCCTAGCTCCCCTCACATACATAATCTGTGGAGCAATGAAAAGTCAATAAAAAAAAAGTATATAAAGCATCAATACTAAACTCCAGGCAGATATAAAAGACACAGAAAAATGCAGCTATAAATTAAAGTGCATGTCAAGTCCAAATCTGTCTTTGTAGTTTTACTTATAGTGGGGATGGATTACAGCTCCTGTCAGGTTTTTACTGCTGTCTAGGGCTCCGTTGGAGATATTTACTTTCACTTTCTGTCCTGCTGACAACCGTTTCACCAGAGTTGAAGTAAAGGGAAATCTGCAACGGGGACAGACAGAAATAAAATAAAGTCTTTAAGCTCCTTTCACAGCTGAGCGTTTTGCCTTCGCACATTAAACGCGGGGAAAAATGCACAATTCACACGTTTACACAACAAGCAAAAACGTAAAACATGCTTGCTGTGCCATTACCAGTTAATGGCACCCCAAGCGCGGCTGGGCAAAGTGCGTTTTTCCTCTGCTTTTGTGCACAGAGTTTATCCTCTTCCTGGTCCATATTGGTACAAATGATGTAATGTGCCCAAGCGTTATATCCTCAGAAGGCTACATCGGCAGAGCATTGCTGGGAAATCTCTACTGTAATCTCATGAGATCTCAGGGAAAGGCATTTTCCTCCCCTAAAATGATGTGCATGGCCACATGTCCTAGTCACATGTGCCAGAAATCCAGGAAGTTAAAGGAGAACTATGAGATGAGTGCTTTTCACTCACCTCATAGTTCTAGCCGACCTGTGACAATGAGACTGTCACAGGTCGGCTCAGTAGATCGGGAGGTGAGAGAGCACATACGGGGTTCACTCGCCTCTCGATCCTGTCACGGCTCTCTGCCGTGACAGGGGGAGGGGCTGGATTCCCCTCTCCCATCATACACCCGGAAGCTGTGGGGAGCGAAGGAAAAGTGACTGTGAGGTGCTGGGGAGGAGGGATTCCATGTT
Organism: Nanorana parkeri; assembly: GCF_000935625.1. NCBI lineage: Eukaryota > Metazoa > Chordata > Amphibia > Anura > Dicroglossidae > Nanorana > Nanorana parkeri. The sequence continues at coordinate 454,536 of NW_017306713.1, forward strand.
TATAGCAGTACCTCAATATAATTGGTCTTGTGTTTTTACTATATAGTCCGATATCAAAAACGTTTTCATTATAGTTAAGTTACAGCCATTGATACAAGTAGTAGCTGTTACAGATAAAATTGACTTTAGAATGACATAAAGGTCCAAATTTATTAGATATTGCCAGTTACATTTAGACTCTTCAGCTTTTAAATTCAGAATAGTGGGCTCCTCGTCTTCGGGATTTTCTTCATGTTATGAATACATTTAAATATGATTTCCTTTATAAAAAAATGCAAATGAATACATGGAGAACATGTTTTGGCATTCATGGTTATCCAACTCTTGTCAATATGCTTTTGAGGACATTGTGGGTCTTATACTTAATGCAGGTCCTTTTTTCCTCACCATGTCCCCTTGACTAATAAGACATTTTGTTATTATTTTGCGTATTGTAAAGGATATTTCATGCTCGTTTACAACTTTAGTAACATTGAATTGATTTGCATTTCTTATAGGTCAGAAGACATGCCTTCATCTTCATGGTATCTTTCCTTACCTGTATGTACCATATGATGGGTATGGCCAGCAAAACCCCGATCGTTTCCTCCGCCAGGTGGCATTCAGCATTGACCGAGCACTTAATGTGGCTATAGGCAATCCATCTGCCAATGCACAGCATGTTTTCAAGATAACAGTGGTGTCTGGAATGTAAGTATCTTTTTCTCTGTTTACATTATGAAATTATCTTCCAGCATATGTTTACATGTATACAATATGTGCAATGATGGATTTAATGCAATGATTGGGACAGCTGTCGAATTATAACTTTTAGTTTACTCTTATTTTGAAATTGATATTATGAAAATGTAAACAACTATAATTTGTTTTGATGTATGTTCTAATTGACTCCTATATATTCCACCTGTATGCATGAAGGGATTTGAGAGTAAGTTGACTTTCCCCAGTGAATTTGGGAAAATGCACTTACCCGCTCAATTCTGGTCAGGTGATAGCACTGACCAATAAGCGCTCGCCATATGCGACCAAAATTCAAAATCCATAGCGCAGGGCTGCGATACATGACAGTATGGGGTACGGATAGTACACCCATAGCGGCGGAGGGGAAGGAGCACTCGCCAAAAGTTAAGTATATCCGAGAGGGGAAGAACGGGCCAGACGGAACAGGTAACTTAATTTTCCCAAATTCACTTGGTAAAACATTGTCCCTGTGCCTGACTTGCCTAGCTCCCCTCACATACATAATCTGTGGAGCAATGAAAAGTCAATAAAAAAAAAGTATATAAAGCATCAATACTAAACTCCAGGCAGATATAAAAGACACAGAAAAATGCAGCTATAAATTAAAGTGCATGTCAAGTCCAAATCTGTCTTTGTAGTTTTACTTATAGTGGGGATGGATTACAGCTCCTGTCAGGTTTTTACTGCTGTCTAGGGCTCCGTTGGAGATATTTACTTTCACTTTCTGTCCTGCTGACAACCGTTTCACCAGAGTTGAAGTAAAGGGAAATCTGCAACGGGGACAGACAGAAATAAAATAAAGTCTTTAAGCTCCTTTCACAGCTGAGCGTTTTGCCTTCGCACATTAAACGCGGGGAAAAATGCACAATTCACACGTTTACACAACAAGCAAAAACGTAAAACATGCTTGCTGTGCCATTACCAGTTAATGGCACCCCAAGCGCGGCTGGGCAAAGTGCGTTTTTCCTCTGCTTTTGTGCACAGAGTTTATCCTCTTCCTGGTCCATATTGGTACAAATGATGTAATGTGCCCAAGCGTTATATCCTCAGAAGGCTACATCGGCAGAGCATTGCTGGGAAATCTCTACTGTAATCTCATGAGATCTCAGGGAAAGGCATTTTCCTCCCCTAAAATGATGTGCATGGCCACATGTCCTAGTCACATGTGCCAGAAATCCAGGAAGTTAAAGGAGAACTATGAGATGAGTGCTTTTCACTCACCTCATAGTTCTAGCCGACCTGTGACAATGAGACTGTCACAGGTCGGCTCAGTAGATCGGGAGGTGAGAGAGCACATACGGGGTTCACTCGCCTCTCGATCCTGTCACGGCTCTCTGCCGTGACAGGGGGAGGGGCTGGATTCCCCTCTCCCCGCTCCGATCTGCCAGCGCTGACTGGCGGAACGGACAGGGGAGGGGGCGGGTACAGCTGGCTCTGCCTCTAGATAGGCAGAGCTAGCTGTCACTCACGCAGCTGGGCGGATCCCGTCGTCTAAGTCGGGATCCGCTCCGGCTGCGGCGTCTCAGTATACAGCTCGCGGTATTCTGAGCTTAGAGTAACGGAAGGACGCTAGTTTGTGTCCTCCCGTTACCCTAAGGAGAACTATGGGGAAAAACACTGACCCCATAGTTCTCCTTTTAAGGGAGATCTAGTAATCTTCCCTTAGTTAACATGGCCACTGTCGGAGGACTGGGGAAGAAAAGAGAAATAAGGTATGTAAATCATACAAAGCCGGCAATTCTCTGCAAGAATACAAAGCCGGCAAGTATGTGTTTGTAGATTGTCATTACTAAACATTTCTAAAGACCTGTTTGAAGTTATTTTAAAGATATGGGTAAAGTTCCCCCTTAACCCCTTCATGACTGAGGCCCTTTTTTCATTTTTTGCACCCATGTTATATTCCAGTCATGAGCCTTGTTGTGCTGTGTAATGTAAATCTCAGGAATACATGTAACAAAAATACAAATCCTTTATCGAGTAGAATACTTCTTATGTTTGTATTTCATCTGTGTATTTAGCTGTTTTCCTGGTGTTCAGCCTTAAAGTTGACACCAGGTCAACCAATCATCACTAAACAGATTGGCAAGTGCAATCACAGTTATTTTCAAACGGCGCACTTGGCAAGATGAGGATATTTTTATACACACCTTGCCTTGCCTACTACACATCAAGAAAGTTTTCTTTAAATTTGAATAACAATGATGACACTTTCCATATACATTCTAAGCGCATGAAATCATTGCCCTGATTCTTCCCAGGTTAAGGTTGTTATTTGCTATTGTTAATTAACTTTGTTCGATCAAGGTGCAGTTTAAATCTGGTCTCTGATTGTATAGAATATGTTCCATTAAAGATTTATAGCTTTCTTTTCATATATTTTCTATTGTTAGCCTAAGCACATGAAATGCAACATTTTTGCAGATTCTTCATGCCACGGAAATTGCATCTTGAAATGCTTTGTAACCTTGTGAAATATCTTGTTCATACATTTAGACTGCCGGATATGGATGAGTGTACTTTTTGTAATAAAAGATGAAGTGCCAACCTAGCTTTCCTTTCAGATGGGCTTCATCATACAGTAAACTCCCAATTACCCTGTACCCACGAGGATTGGTAGGTCCCGGAAAACTTTTGATTGCTTGAGAGTTAATAGTAACTCAAGTAACTGCTGCTTCTTGATGTTTAAAAGTTTTGTTTCTTGCAGAATCAACTGGTCCCCCGAGCACTAACCTGGTATCCTTTTTTACGGGGGCTCCTTTCCCTTGCAGAGTTTAAATGGAGCTGCACTTGGGTATGCTAGTAAGGTGTGTGTGTCTCCATAAAGACTCAGGCACAGCAAGACAACCCATCCTCCTCCTCTCCCCTTTTTCATTTTCTTCCTTCTCCAAGGTCGTAGATGGGTGGCTGCTGAAGACTGTGCTCTCTCTTGTAATCTTGTACTTAACAGGAAGTTCAGGGAAGTGAAGCTGGGAGAGTTAGAGCCAGCTGCTTGGGCACAAATTTTGGGAAATACTTTGCTGGGCAATGTGTGTTTGTGTGTGTGTGTGTGTGTGTGTGTGTATATGTATATGTATATATGTATGTATATATA
>NW_017306713.1:458511-556791 GCF_000935625.1 Nanorana parkeri
TATATATATATATAATTTATTCTGGCATCATTAAAATATTTGAGCAATTAAAAGTGGTATTTAAACTCTCAAACCTACATTGCACAGGAAGTTATTTCTTTACACTTTTGCCCAAACACTTGCAGTCATCATGTTTCCTAACAGCTGACTCACTCTCTCAGCTTGGCTTCCCTGAACTTGCTGTCCAGTACAAGATGACAAGGGACAAACCAGACTCCAGCAGCTGTCCTTCTACTAATTCAAAAAAGACTACTTACTAGCAGAGACAAGGGTGGCTCCATAGGACCCTGCAAGGGAAAGGAGCCCCCCTAAAACAGGATAGCAGGACCAGTGCTCAGAGGACCAGCTGATTCTGCAGGAAACAAACTTTTTACACATCAGGGAGCAACATCCACTGTAAGTGATATACCCTTTTCCTTTAATATCACTTTAAAACTACTTTAACAATTTAGGCAAACATTTTTTACCTATGTGATTTGTGATATTTTGTCAAAAGGTAACTCTCTTAAACTGAAAGGTAAATGTTGACTTTGGGCCTTAAAATTACAATGTGTTATGTAAAAATCCCACTTACGTGATATCCTCCTGTTTGGAACACTTTGCTGATTATACTTTGAGGTCTTTTGGGGATTGCTCTTTCTACTGTGCAATACAAATATATCCATTCACAGCTGCTAAGCTAGGTCTTTCAGGAAGATGCATAAGTGCTAGGATAAGCTATAAGGACTAAATGTGTTGTTTTTTTTGTTCACTAACCAAAAGGAAGTGTACATCCCTTTAAAAGAGGAGATGCTGTGGTCTTAAAGTGGTTACTATAACTCAATAAATACACAGCTCAAAGCTTTCTGAATGTGCCTGGTTTAATGCAAATTAAATTAGACTGACAAGAGCCTTGGTGGTGTTTTTAGAAGCGTGCTTATTCTTTTAATGTGAGGTGCTATCCTTTTCAGCAAGACCTGTGTCCCACTGGTTACCTTTTTTTTTTTTTTTTAATCTATGCCAATCTATAACATACAGTACTGATTGTAGGCCATCATTATACATGATTAATTGGCATATGATAACGAGTTTCTTCTACACTTCTTTGTGTGTAAAATGGCGGCAGTGTTCATTGCTTGCCAGAGGCTTATTAAATGCAATCCAGGCTCTAAAGATGGCAACAGAGATGGAAAAAGAAATTGGTGAATTCCTGAAACCTTTCCTGGACAGATGCTTATATTTACAGAGTATTAAGGCCTCATTCACATAGCTAAGTGTCGGCCCGTACAGATCCGTGCGGTGTGCACGGCTGTATCGGGCCGTTCCTGGGAAGCAGCCTGTTCACAGCAGCCTGTTCTTCTCTATGGGAGTATGCCGCCGTATGCTCACACAAACTGCACATCCGTGCGGGTGTCCGTTCTCGGATGCAGACGGGAACCATCCTGCCCGCGTAAGAGTATGGACAGAAGCACCCTCACGGATGTGCAGCTCAGATAAGTGTACGGCCGGGTACTCCCATAGAGAAGAACAGGCTACTGCGTACAATCATACGCAGCACCTGTCCTTCCCGAGAGCGGCCCGATACGGCCGTGCACGCTGCACGGATCTGTAAGGGCCGACACTTAGCTGTGTGAATGAGGCCTGAATGGAAAGGTCCTGCACAGTTTGAAAGACTTCACTGCCATTAAAGTATTACAAATTCACTTTGACTAATTGTCACTGTATTAATACTCATCTAATTGTATTGGCATGTACTGTATAGTGTGCCTTAAGGAGAGCTTAAACCAAAGCACAATAATTTATTCATAAATACATTTAAATGTGTGATTTATTGTATTTGGTCATGTAACAATAATAGAGGCCTATTTTGCAATATGATGCTTCCATGGGGTCTACATACAAACGTAGTAGATCATACAATCCAAAACTTCACTCTGCCGATACCGCTTGCTCACCAAAATAGCAAAGGAGGGTTCTTGAAGTTCTTGAAAGCAACAGATGGCACCATGTGTGACTAATCACAAATGGAAGAAGGGTTACCAGCACTCCATGGTGAAAAAAAAAAGAAACGTGTAAATCTATTAAAGCGTTGCATAGGTGAAAACAGTTTCAGGGCCCTACTGGGTCCCTTACACATGTAGTCACTGTGTCGCCTTGAGGAAGGGACCCTGCATGCACTGCAAGTACTCTCCTTTGCTGTTTTGGTCAGAGTGCAGTTTTGGATGGTATTCTTTACTAGTTTGTGTTCAGAACCCATGGAAGCATCATATTAATTTGACCGAGCAATGAACACACCCAGTCCTCACATGCTGTGACTGTAAATAGCTTTACACCTGCTGGGAGCTAATTTTTAGCTTTCAGTGTGTTTCTCCAACTCAATAAAAAGAAATTAAAGGAGAATTATGGGGAGAGGGAAATTCACTCCCATAATTAGAGCCGACCGGTGACACTGAAGCTGTCACACGTCGGCTCTATTGATCGAGAACTGAGTGATCACATATTGCTGATCGCTTGGTTCCTGGTCATCTGTCAGTCACAGCTTCCCGCAGGGATCCCCCGCCCTCTATTCCTCCAGCACTGACTGGAGGGGTGGAGGGGCAGATGGGGGAAGGGGCGGCAACTCTAGGCAGAGTCAGCTGTCAATCACTGTCAAACAATATTGTCGGGATCTGTCCCAGGTGCGGTACGGCTCTGCGCTGTCAGCATATAGTGGGCTGCTGAGTTTTGGGTCACAGTAGGACATTAGTATCTGTCTTCCTATGACCCTGAAGAGAAGTATGGCAAAAAAAGGTTGGGCTATACACTGAGTGGCCAGTATATTATGACCACATGACGTTTGTAGGCAAATTAGCTATAATTCGCGCTGAAGTTGGTAGAGGGCCAGACCATTATAAATAGGGAAGCAGGTTGTTTACCACGACAGTAGAAGTGATTTTTTTTTTTCTGAAGATACGGGTAAACAACGCGATATAACAGCCTTTGAACGTGGGATGATTATTGGCGCTCAGAGCCATGCAGTGAGTATCAGCAAAACAGCAGAATTCATTAAATGTTCAAGAGCAGATGTTGTTAAAGTGTTTAAAGACTGGACTGTCAGCCGAAAATCTGGGTCTGAACGTGCGAATCGTGGCCGTCAGCGACTAGTCAATGTTAGGGCAGAACGGAGAGTGGCAAGACTGGTACAAGACAACAGAAGGGCAACAGTGCAGTGTCAGATTCCTTGCATCACCTTTCAACATCTCGTGGAGTCATCTCGTAGCCCAACGAAGTATTGATGGGGTGGTCATAATAATCTGGCCACTCAGTAAAGTTCTCTTTTAAAGCTACATTAATAATTGCCAAAATACAAGAGGCATGCGTATTGTTACTTGAATTTTGTTTGTCGTAGTGTATTTTTATTTTTCCAGATCTGTGCTGTATTCCAACATGACACCAGTCCAACTCTTTGCCTCTGTGTAGGTGTCTCATGTAATAGACTGGTCACTGTGTGTAGAGTGATTGGTGTAGGCCTCGTTCACACCAGTTGCAGTGCGTTTTGACCCAATTCTGGCCAAAACGCACTGCCTCACATTGCGGCCGGCTCACTTTTTAGTGGGGCAGGAGGTGGCGTGGCAGGCAACTGGTGTGAACGGGCCCTTACTGTTGTATATATGTTACCTTGCAGGAATCTTAGGCCAGCTCAAGTATCCAAGGTGGATAGAAACTATGGCATAGAGATCTGACTGTTGGAGCACCTATGAGATTAAAGAAGCCAGGGAGTTATTCATCCTGCCAGATTCCACCTATAACTGAAATATACCTTTTTGGTATGACCGGTCATTTAAGGGTTTATTACTGATAGCTTTAAAATATGTCATCTAGATTTAGGGGCCCATTCACCCCACACAGCGTGCATTAATGTGCGTATAATGCTGGTGTGCATTGTGATCATGCACTTTAATGTTAAAACACATTGCAAAGTGTGTAGGAAAGGACTGGGCAAAAATGACCTGCTTTTTTCAGGACTGAAACGCTAGGGCAAAATGGGCAACATATTCTAACGCAGCCCAACTCTGCTGGTGTGAACGGACCCCGAAAGGTAGGGACTTTAAATGTTACAGACCTATGGCTATGTACCAGCCAGTACTTGTCCTGACGTTACTAACCGTTTGTGTTGTATCCTTTCTTACAGACCTTTTTATGGGTTTCATGAAAAGGAAAGGCAGTTCATGAAGATTTATCTGTACAATCCAGCCATGGTGAAACGGTAAACATTTCAAATTGCCTAATTTTTCTGTTTTCTGTATGGAATGTTCAAAATAAAATGTAACTTGAGAATAAGGTAATATAGATATATAACGAATGTGTACTTTCTTGAGCTGCTGAATGGGGAGGGACTATCACTACCTCATCTTCATTTATTGTATGACTTTGGTGCAGTGGTATTGAGTGCAGAAGATGCAGATAACATTTACAGTTACCAGAAAGCCAGGTGGAATGATGTAATCTGCCTAAAACAATGCTTGTGCGTCTCACAGTAGGTTAGGCTATACTTCACAGGAGCCTCCCTCACACAGGCTAACGTTTTAGTGCAGCCAGTTTGCTGAGCAAGGACACAGTTTCGTATTTGTTTCTTTCCTAACCTTGTGCTGGCATTCACCTTAGAGGAGTGTTGCCATCCTACACTTATTGTTCAATCAGCAAGTGCCTTACTCTCGGGATAAGTTCCCAGTAGTAAAGCCACAAACTACACTATGATTACAGGTGCATAATTATAGTGCTTTGTTTAAGAGACTCATGGGGACTAAATCACAATTCTTTTCTTGTAATTATTTCCCTTTAGGTGCCAGCATCCGTGTGTTGGTGGAAATAGAATTTCTGGAGAGTAGTTTTAGGAACATTTAAAGCATGAGTGTATGCATGTAAGATAGGGAGATTAGATTGTAAGCACCTTAAGTGTAGGGACAGATATGAATGCGCAACAATGTAAAGTGCTGTGTAAATTGTTTGCGCCATATAAATACCTGTAATAAATAAAAATACATTTTAGAAAGCCCCACTATAAGTTTGTGTTCCCACTCACACATAGTAAACCTAAAAACAAATTCTTACATTTCTAGTTTCCTTGGAGCAGACACTATAGGCAGTTTCTATTCTTCAGAAAAAGTTGCACTGTGCAATTAGGAAACAGATTGAGGGACAGTTTATTTTATTTAGTGCATGACCATACAATCTACCACCCTGGCTTTGAATTCTTTAACCCTTTGTTAGGACTGACCGTATACACCTAGTTTCCAACTGATAACAAAGATCTGCCAGCACTGTACAGACAGGGTTTATTATGATAAGCATTCATTTCACAGCCCCCTGATAAACATTACTTGGAAAGGGAAAGCTGAGTAAGATTTTTCAGCAAATATAAATGTAAGCAGACATGTTTAATTTTTTTTTTATGCTATGTGAATGAGATCAAATATAAAGTTAGTGTTACCCCGATTTGGCTGCAAAAGTGTAAATACACTTAAGGGCTTGTTCACACCATTTCCGGACCAGATCTGGAGCAGATCTGCAAACGCGGTGCAGTGCGGTTTTGACGCATATTTAATGATTTTTTGACACGTTCCTGTGCAGTTTTTTTTAAGCTTAAAATTGGCTTTTATGTGAAGTCCAGTGCGTTTACATGCGGTTTGGTGCATTACAGCAAAAATAGTGCATGCAGCACTATTCCCCCTGCACTGGTGTGAACAGAGCCCAGAAATGCCATAGGAATACATTGGGATGTATTTTAGGTTTTGGGCCAAAAGGTTCTGGTCCGGACATGGTGTGAACAAGCCCTAAAGAAGGAACAGAGATTTTTGTTTTACTTTTCATAACTAACTGTATTACAATTGAAGATTGTGGTTTTATTTGCTTAAAACTTTGATACCAGAGATAGCAAGTGCTGTACTGAGGAAATGGTACGTGTTAATAGAAAACACATTTTCTGTATTGCCATTAGCCAAAGTGCAACTCCATAAACCACATTACTTCATCAAGCAACCTTGAAGTGTATTTCCACTTTTGCAGCCAAATCGGGAAACCACCTATTTTATATTTGTTCACATTGCATTACTGCTTATCTTTTACATGTTTGTTTGTTTTCCCCCTGAAAACGTAAGGACTGAAAAACCCTACTTGGTCTCTCCCTTTCTATGTGATGTTTTGGAGGGGTCTGGGGGATTGTGTTTTCCATAAATAACCCAGTCTGTACTGGCAAATTTCATGATCAGTTTTTAGACAGATGTACAGGACTGACTGTTATAACAAATGGGTTAATGATTTAATGAAGACTTGGGTGGCAGCTGTATGTGCTCACTGGTGGCTTTGTTCACCTGTTAAGTTCATCGTCTAAGGCCTTGTTCACACCAAATGCAGAGCAGATCCGGTCAGGTTTCTGCACGCTAGTCTTTTTGATGCGTTTTTGGCTAAAAAAAAAGTTTTTTTAAAAAAGTTTAAAATGGGCTTTCAGTGCTTTCCAGGCATTTGCATGCGTTTTTGATGCGTTTTTGGCTAAAAAAAGTTTTTTTTAAAATGGGCTTTCAGTGCTTTCCAGGCATTTGCATGCGTTTTTGATGCGTTTGCAGATCTAGAGCAGGTAAAAATAGGGCCTGCTGCTGGAGCAAAAAATACCATTGGAATACATTGGACGCAGTTTTGATCCGGTCTGCAACTGATCTGCTCTGCACCTGCTCCGCGCTTGGTGTGAAGAAGGCCTAACAGAGCAGTAGGACTGGTAGTGTTATAATGGGAAATTTTGATGCGTTTTTGGCTAAAAAAAAGTTTTTTTTAAAATGGGCTTTCAGTGCTTTCCAGGCATTTGCATGCGTTTTTGATGCGTTTGCAGATCTAGAGCAGGTAAAAATAGGGCCTGCTGCTGGAGCAAAAAATACCATTGGAATACATTGGACGCAGTTTTGATCCGGTCTGCAACTGATCTGCTCTGCACCTGCTCCGCGCTTGGTGTGAAGAAGGCCTAACAGAGCAGTAGGACTGGTAGTGTTATAATGGGAAAGTATTGCAGAACATGTCCTGTTAATATCAACCCTGATGCATGTCAATGGTAAAGCTCGGGTAAGGGGGATTACATTTTCTTTCTTTTAAAAACCTGTCTTGTGGTAGTCCACATTTCCTTACAGCAGGGATAGGTAAACTTCTTCAGGTCCTCCAGGTGTTGTTCAACTACAAATCCAATTAGGTATTGTAAAGGTGCTCATACACTGCTCGATTCTCGTACGAGAATCGGGCGAAATCCCGCGATCGTACGAGAATCGAGCAGTGTGAACGAAGACGTGCGACAGTTTCTACTGTACGGTCGCACGTCTTTTGTCGAACCAACATGCTCGAAAACCCGCCGAGAATCGTACGATTGTCGGCGGGTTTCTAGCCTGCTCGTCCGATAGCTGCGGAACGGGCCGGGGTGCGCACGCACACACTGCACGTTCTGCATTGCGGTCATCGGAAGCCCGCCCCTCAGCGGGGCGGGCTTTCGATGATCACAAGTACGATCTGCCCGTCCAAGGTGGGCAGATTGTACGAGCTTTCAATAAGCATACGACCATCGCAAGGTGTATGGGCACCTTAAGGCTCTGACAACCACAGTCATAACTCCCAGAGGCAGATGCATGATGGAGTTTGTAGTTTCACTCCAGCTGGATGGTTGAGTTTGCCTACCCCTGCTGTACAGAATCTGCAGTAGACAAGTGGTCTACACTTATGCATAATTGATTTTTTTTTTTTGTAGCATTTCACCACAGATTTCTGAAACTTTGAGGCTCCCTTCACATTGATGTATTATGATAATGTGCAGTAAGACCTGCATGCAGTGGTGAATTGCGGTGCAGTTCTTTTTGAATGCCACCACAATGCACTGTCACAGCAGTGGTCGACCCTTCGGCACTGCAGCACACAGTGCTGTACGTTGCATTGCAGAGCACTGCATTAATATCAGACAGGCACCGTTTTTAAGGTGTACTGCCTTAACACAGTGCATGATTACATGTTGCAATAACGCAGATCATAGTGTAATGATTTGTGTTATTACAGGAGATCCAGCTGCTGAGGAACATGAACAATTTTTCGTTCAAATCCACCTGACACCGTTTGCTCAAACCTAAGTGGCCCATTCATAAAGCAGCATCATGCCCTATCCCTTACAATACCACTACTTTTCTAATTAAAAAAACCCCCAAAACACGGTATTTATAAATGCTCTAAATCTACTTGGTCAGTGCAAACATGTCTTCATTCAGTACCAGCTCCCCCAGGACATTTATGAAGCACTGCTGTGTGTTTTATATTAAAGGAAAAAAACACCTTCTACGAGAAGGAACTCAAACTCTTCCATGTGACATGGTTTACTTCCTATCCACAAGGCTTCTGTACTGCAATATGCAGAGAACACCACCACAGGACATTGCAGGCTCCATACTGTTAACTTGCTAGGACTAGTGTAGATTATTTCTAGAGATGTCCTGCAGTTTGTGGATAGTAACGACTGCCCTGTTATACATGGGGCCCTAACTGTACTTCAAGGTCTCCTGTTACTTTGGTACAATACATCTAAAAGCTGAATATTCTTTTCACATTTAAACATTTTGTCATTTTTCTGTGTTTTTTTTTCTTTCTTTAACCAGAGTGAGTGAACTGCTACAAGGTGGAGCTGTAATGAATAAATGCTACCAGCCTCATGAGGCCCATGTCCCCTACCTTCTACAGCTCTTCATAGACTACAATTTATATGGGATGAACCTGATAAATCTCGCTGCTGTGAAGTTCAGACGGGCCCGGAGAAAAGGTGACGTTTTTGAGCATGATGCTTTATGTAAATTTTAAAGAATTAAGGCCGTGACACACTGCAGGCGAAGCAGCGCGGAGCGGTGGCGCGCTGCCTTTGCGAGCAGTGTGTCATGTCATTTTCTTCTCGGCACCTCAGCTTGCGAGAGCTCGCAGAGCTGAGCGTGCCGAGATGAACAATTTCAACTTCAGCCAATCGGCTCGCGCGTATAAACCGATGCGACGTCTGGCCGGTTGTTACAGACAAGCCGATTGGCTGAAGGCGCAGTCAATCATCTGACTGCACTCGGCTCACACACTGCACGCGAAGCTCCGTGCCGGAGATCTTTGCTTCGCTCTGCACGGCTTCGCGTGCAGTGTGTCACGGCCTTTATTGTTGGAATGACTACGTTTTGACTAATTAGATTGCATTTTGTGATCTGGGTGCTTCTTCAGACTATATCGTCATGATATAGAACTCAAATGAAATATCCTCAGTCCTGGTAAAAAAACAAACAAAAAAAACAACCCCATAGGCTTGGCATAAACCTATATTTTAGGTAACTCATAATTGCTGAAATTTAATTGTGCAATGCAACTCTAATCCTTGACATTATGTTTGTAATTATTATTGTGCTTGTAAATTAAAACCTCTACTGCTCAGACATCATTTAGGCACATTCAGAGCAGAATGTGAACCATTCCACAGGTCATGCCATAGTGTAAATGTTATTTGGTAAAGATTGGGCTGCATGATTGGATAACTCACTAAAACTACAAAGAAGCTCTGCCATCCTTGACCCCTACTATTAAGCAGTTGTATGATGCTTACCCAACTATTGCTTGTGCTATGTTGATGGACTGGGGGCTTGTTCAGACCATAAACAGTGCGTTCCGGAGCGAACAGCTTCTGGAACACACTGTATCGCATCCCTGTGCGTGGCACTGCATTGAAGTTAATGGCACTTCAGCCATGCCTCCACCACCTGTGCTATCGCCCACATCAGAACACATGGCAAACAATGCCTGCGTTCCAGTTTAGTGTGATCTGAAAAAAATGCTGCAATTTTTGGCATGCGTTCTGTTGCGGCCGATCACACTGCGGGTGGGGGGCGTGGCTGCGGTGCCATTGACTTCAATACACCTCCCGCCCCTGAATGCAGGAAGCTGGCTGGGATGTGATACAGTGCGTTCCAGCTGCTGACCACTCTGAAACACACTGTTTATGGTGTGAACAAGCCCTAAGGGTGTCTGTCCCATGGGTGAACAGCTGATTAGCACTGGCAAATGCATGCTCATGGGATCTGTGGAAACATTTAATCCTTATTCTTCCTCAATGCCTAAAAATGTTTCTTACCAGGACCTTGTGTATTTTACTTTAGTTGAAGGAGTTTGTGTCTCCCTAAGATTCTGTAAAAGGCTACATGTCTGATGTGTGAATGCAGGCAAGTCATGATCTTTTAATAAGAGGTCATGTAGCAGCTGCCCCACCTCCCGGCTGCTGCCTGTCAGTTAGTGCATCTGGAATTGATTTAGTGTTCATTCTGGTCAAACAGTACTGAGTCATGCTAGGCTTGCTTTAAATTCTTGTTTCCATGGAGCTGTTTGTAGAACTTTCAGTCAGCTCCTCCAAAGGGCAGAATCCAGAAATATTTTTCCCATAGCTTTCACCTCACTTAGTTTTACTCTTCTTCTTTGGGACTGCTAAAGCTGGGATCATATTGGAGTTTCCAGAGAAGTGTACATACAGTATACAGTACTTTTTTTATACAGCAGAAAGTAAAACCTGTTTGCTCATGCTCTCTCTCCCTTTTGCAATGATCCCTATATTAACATCAATAGAATATCAGGTACTATGTAATCGCAACATACATTACAGTTTTGAGCGAATTGTGTTAGCATCACTCTTGTTTAGGCCTCCTCCTAAGTCAATCCCATATCTATAGTTCTGTGCAGCAATTCTACCCTAATTGACCTTCTGAATCATTTAAAGCCTGTATGCTCACGTTTGAAGGTCTTTCTTTCTTTTAGCTTAGAAGCAGAAATTAATCTTGACAAATTCATGGTCAATGTCTTTATTGATTGCTTAGGACCCAAGTTAACACTGAAATGGAAAGGCAATTATATTTCTTTGTGGCCTGCTTCTTTTTGAATGTGGGAGCCCTGAACTCCAGGCAAATTGCTTAATACACATTTGATTTATGAATATGTAAATTGCTAGTTGCTGATTCATTGTTCAGTAAGCAGACTCTAAACGACATAAGATGATACACTGTTGCTTGCCTGACGTTTTGCTTTAAACAGTTACTAAGGCCTCATTCACATAGGGCAATTTTCTCCGTACAGCGTGAAGGGCCATAGGTGGATGTACCTGGAGCTGCGTAAAGAAGCATGCGGGCAGCTCATTCAACTCTGTGGCGAGGAAGGACCTATGAGAAGGAGCTACTTCCCGCTGGTCAGAGTTTTGACATCCGTGTATGGACCTGGATACATGCTTATTGTTAAATGATCTGCCCCTACTCTTCTTACCTCCGCTCCAGGCTCATCAAAAACCGACCCTTCATGCTCAGCAAACTTAAGAATGCATTCAAGTTACAGTAACTGTCTTAACTGTTAACACAAATGTATCTTATTTGTGTATCACTCAGCTGAATTGATGCTGACCATGTCCTTCCCCCTGGAGGGTGGCTACTTTTGTTTCCCATGCAACGATGCGCAAATGAACTACATTTTTTAATAAACGTTAAGGCACTCTAACACGTTTTGTAAGATTTAACGACTGAGTTTAGTGTCACTTGAAAAAAGAACTCCAGGCAATTTTGTTTTATTAACCCTTGCAGTGGGGCTACCCCCACACTGCAAGGGCTAACTGCTAGTTTTGGTCTAGGGAGAAAAATTTAAAAGTTATACTCGCCCGATCCTCCGAGCCGCATGCTTCTAGACTGGTCCTTCCGGCCTCGCTCCCCCTCCACTGCAGCGGTCTACGGTCGCTGAGTCATCATGTTCTATACACCGTATATAGAACATGAGGATGCCAAGGGACATACTGTCACTGGAGCAGAGGAGGACACTGGCAGGAGGGTCGGTGTCACAGATGTCCAGCTCGGAGGAGCAAGTGAGTATAACTTTATATTCCTCCCTAGACCAAAACGAGCAGTTAACCCTTGCAGTATGGGGGTAGCCCCACTGCAAGGGTTAATTACAATTATTTTTTTTTAAAGCAGAAAGAAAGGAAGATATTTAAAATCTAGATGAGACATGTTTTTAAACGCTCAGCTCAATTTTGTCTTAATTATTTAGAAAGAAATAACGAACAGGAATACTAACTAATAATAATAACTAACAAGTTACCCATTTAATAACTGGCATAATTATTTATAGGTTCTGTGCTTAAAGGAGAACCATGAGGTGAGTGATTTCCACTCATCCACATAGTTAGAGCCAACCTGTGGCAAAGAAGCTGTCACAGGTCGGCTCTATTGGTCGGGAAGTGAGCAGAATCATGCAGCCGATCCGCTCACTTCCCGCTCTCTCCCTGAAGTGAGCGGTGACTGTCAGCCATGGCTCCCGGCAGGGATTTCCGCCTCACCTCTCCAATCCTCCAGTGCTGAGTGGAGGAACGAACAGGGGAGGAGGCGGGCACAGCTGGCTCTGCCTCTATATAGGCGGAGCCAGCTGTCACTCACACAGCTTGGTGGATCTCGACAGTATTGTCGGGATCCGTCCTGGCTGCGGTTTCTTTCGGTATATCGCGGGCAACAACCTGCTTTATACTGAGCTTTGGGTCATGGGAGGAGGTTAGTATATGTCCTCCAATGACCATAAAGAGAACTATGGGGAAAACCCACTTACCCCATAGTTCTTTTTAAATGCCGCTAAAAATGATATTTGTCACTAATTTATGTTAGGGTAGGTTTGACTACTAATGAAAGCTTACATAGGACAGTAGACTGCACTGGAAATATCTCTGCTCCTTTACAGGTGTCCTTTTTGTCTGCATTTGTGTGAAATGCCTCTAGTAAAATTCACCTAATTTACTTTTTTGGTGTAGGCATATAGGCTCTTTAAAGTTTGAACTTTTTTTTTCTTTTAGCTTAAGCAGGTACCAAACTGCTTATTCATTTCTTTCCACTTCAGTTATGTCTGTTGCTAAGCAAGACCTTCTTGGTACATTTACATTATGAGGAGTTATCTAATGTCCTGCCACTGCAGTGTTCACATTAACCCTTCTGCAAATGATTCTCTTCATTGTTACAGAAAAGGGTAATACAAAAATTGCTTCTGTCTTCTTTAGAGAAGTGAATATATCAATGTGTTTGTCGGTTTTATCTGTCTTTTACCTCTTCTAGATTTGTTTTGCTCCCCTCGTAGCCTTTGGTATTTTGCTATTTTACTTGTTATATTGGCATTTGTTTTTCCTACTCTGGTATTTTGCTGTAAAATGTAGTCAGTGCATATCAAATGTAACTAATATGCTATTCAGCATGGTAATGCAAAGAATAGAACAAAGCAAAAGATTTTATATTTCTGGTATTGACTTCTGTTTTTTTTAGGGGAAGGGTCACAAGTCTTAAAAGATCATGGACATCCCACCCAAGGAAGCTCTTTTACAGCCACATATACGCAGTGGGAAGAAGAAAACATCGCCAGGTTTGCAAATATGAGCACAAAAAATTATTACTGCACTTGTGACATTTGAATCTGGTTTTGTAAGACCAATTTGTGCAAAATATAAGGAACACTTAATTACACTTAATACTCAAACCATACTGTGCATTTAAGGCCACTAATAATAAATAGTTAAAGCATATCTAAGCCCAGAAACAAAAAGTTACTTTATTCCAGCTTACCAGTCCTTAGATAAGGTGGCTGCTTTTTATATTTTCACCTGGTAATTTTGCCAATAACACGTACTGTCCTAGGGTGACAATATTCGCTTACCGCACTGTATCTATGGAGTAGAAACATTGTCACCCTAGGCAGCTCCCCAGTTTTGAACTACCCCTATCCTTATTTCCATTGCATAGGGGCCTTTGCTTCTAGTTTGCAGAAAAATATTTGAGAAAGAGGATGGTTTATATTTTCTGTACTTGTGTTGTTTTATTATACACTGGCCGTTTGGTTCTTGCTCCACAATGTTGTACTTAAAAAGGATTATCACACCTTAGAAAGACTCAAAATAGTGTTCTTGGAGAAAATTGATAGATTATATAATACACAATGAAAAGTAAAAAAGAACACCTTTACATAAAGTTAATTAAACTATATACAGTATCAGACGGTTATTTTAAATTGAAGGAATAGAAGAGGAAGTCTATGTGACCATGACCTTTCAAAGTCATTCCATCATAGAGAAAGAACGTAAAGCTCTGTTCTTTGTTACCAATGGTACAAGCTTCAGCATACTTTGTTCTTATTGCACGTTTGCATACCAGCAACCAAAGCATATGACCACAATTCTCTTAAGAGGCTTGCAAAAAAATATATAAAAGTAAACACTGCCGTATTGTTTCATGTAAAGTAATAGCTACTTTTTGCTAGTGTCCTTGGCGGTTGTTAACTGAACAAGAACACTTGGATTTAATGGTTTGCAAACAAAACCAAACGAAAATAAGTCAAAGCAATATCCATGACCTAACAGAGTTGTGTAAATTACTGTACATCTTACAGCTCTTTACTACTGGAGGGAGTAGAGCCACAGAGCACATGTGAGATAGAAGTCGATGCTGTAGCTGCTGATGTACTAAATCGTCAAGAGATTGAAGGTATGTTTTCTTTTTTTATCAATAAATCTGTGATTTTTATCTTGGAAATATTTCTGCAGTATGGACTTTTCTTATTGGTTAAAATAGATGTAAAGCCAATTCCAAAAAGCTCAGATAATCTTTTAACTTGTTAATGTAATTTAAAAAACAAGTCTTTTTACAACTTTCATTAGTATACCTGTCAATACTGCCGTGAAGTTTCTTCCAGTTATAGGCTAAGGTCCTGACTGATCATCGTCAGACAACAGTCTGTAAACACTGAATTAAAGCTGAAAAGCTTGACCACTAAACCGCTCTGCATATCTGTTCCACCATAGCACCAGCTTTTACTGCCCAATAGAGCTCTAGTAGAATGAGCCCGGACACCTAAAAGGAGCTCCAATTTTATTGCCAGATCTGCTTCCCTGATTGCGATCTTGCTCCATCTTGCAATGGAACTCTTTGATGCTTTCAGTCTTCTTTCTTTTTTTGCTCCTGCGTCTGCATGTACAAAAAGAAACTTTGTTACGGAAGTAGATAATGGCTTGACAGTCTCTCTGGTAAGAGCCTGATAAACAATTGAGAGATCCCATCTATGAAAGCTCTTCACCAAGACTAGCCTTGATCTAGCCACTGCCTTCTAGGCAGCTAGTGTGAACCATGGTCAATCTTCTTTCCAAGAAAATACTTAGGGCTATAGTTTTTACCTGCAAGCTACTGACAGCAAGGCCTTTTTCAACCCCATCATTTTACTTAACGCACGCAGAGGAAAAAACTCTCCACACTTAATGTATTTGATTTCTTTCAAGTCCCAAAGAAATAACTAATCACTCAATTGAAAAGACCCTTCTAATTCAGTAGCTTCTTCTCCGATACCAAACTGCTAGATTTAACTGTCTAATATGAGGGTGAAGTGTTGGACCTTGTGACAGCATATCATCTCTTAGCAGATGTATTACTGGAGGTTCTACTGCTATTAGATGAAGAGTCAAGAAGCATACTCTTTTTGGGCCAGAACGGGATTATCAGAACAAGGTCTTTTTGCTTACTTCAGCAGCCCCCTGGTCACCTGTGAAATGCATAGCAAATTTGAAAGTTCATTGACTGAGCTGAAGAATCTATATTGAAGGTTACATCTTTTATGTTCAGGGCAGAGTATTGTACGGAAGTATAGGCGGTGTCACATATCACTCCTCGATCTTCTGCTGGCATGAAACTATCACATAACCCATAAGTCTTTGATGAGATTAGGTTTGAATTTTCAAAAATTAAGTAACCATCCCAAATTAAGCGCAATCTGCAGATCTGCGCTAAGCATGCATAATATTGCGTCTTCCTCTAGCTCAGCGGTCGCTAACCTTTCGGACCTCATGGACCACTAAATTCATAATTTTAAATCCCGTGGACCACTAATATGAATTTTTAAATATATAATGTTTTTATCGTTCAGTAAGTTATGCAAGGCTTTTATTTCTGCAGGTAGGAGGTTGTCTGTAGTTTTTTTCTGTTGTGTGGTAACAAGGGATGCTACTCACGTGCGGAAGCTTTCAATGTAATTGTCCAATTTGATGTTATGTCCTGTTGCAGGTGTAAAACCTTTGTTCTTTTTTCTGCTGTCCCGGCTGCATGTGGTGTTATCTTTGTCAAAGAAAAATTCCTTGAGCCTCAGTCTTCTAAAGAATTCTTCCAAGTCTGAGTACAATTGTATGTGGTCCAGTTTGGTGCTTGGACAAAATGTAAGCCCCTTGGATAGGATTGCGGTTTCCTGTATTGTGAGGTGATGATTTGAGAGGTTGACAATCTCATTATTGTCTGAGCTGCTTTCACTGTGGTTGATCATTTCAGCTTGGATAGGGACATAGGTAGTTACAGAGGATGAGGTGAAATTGGTTAATCTTGTTTTTGGGACGTCTTTATTCTGTGCAAGGTTTGCCACATTTCATTGAGCGAGAGAGAAAAACAAACATGCAGTTTCTTGTTAAGACATGTACACACATGAGAATATATGAGGAAACAAAAAATATGAGAACATATCTATATATACACATACATACATAGGTGCAGGTGTGACTGCAGGAGTGGCAGTGCTGGTGGAGGGCCTGGGAACCACCAATATGTTCACCAGTGGTCCACGGACCACCATTTGTTGACCTCTGATCTAGCTTATCTTATATTGTAATCCATAGAAGATGACAGAACTGAATATGTGAAGAAATCACTGTTCCTTTAACATAAGCATGGGGTATAATCTTTTCCTTTCAAAAAAGGGTCAGCATGTGTCTCATTTATGAAGCATGGTGCTTACCACATGTTTTGTATTGTGTTTTTACCTTTAGCTCAGATAGGGAAGAATCCTGGTCTGCAAGCAATATGGGAAGATGAGAAACAGCGTCGTAGAGAGAAGCAGCAATCTTCTCAAATCGGTGCACCAGAATCACAAGGTAACTTTACTAATAACAGTATAACTATTGGTCTATAATATTTGCAATATGCCACCATTAAAGCTTAAACAAATAATATAGGTTCCCTGAAATAAAAAAAAAACTTTTTTTTTTTTTTTTATAGGGCTTTATTCATATTTTGTCTTCTGGTTGATCCCAACAGTCAGCCAACCATTTAGTTAAAGTGGTTCTGTCATGAGGAAAGTATAGGGGGCTGCCATTGCTGACCTCCTCCTTCTTCCTCCTTCTTCTTCCGGCATGAATTATTTCTGAGTCTGACCTGGAACAAACATAGTTAAGGAATTATGACATTCTTTTACAGCAGGTTTGTTTGATTCTGTGACTCAAAAATATTGAAACAGACACAGCAGTTGCAGCCCCCATACTTGTCTCATGACGGAGTTACTTTAATTTTAAATTAAACCTTTCCTGAAGCAGTCATGGAAACTGCCATTACTTCTCATTTGCATAAAACAAAACAAAAATGTTTACATTTTGAAAATAACTAGCTAAAAAAAGGCTCTTTTAAACAGGTGAGTGTAATGACATTTGTCTCATCTCACGCATGCACCATATGACATTACATTCATCTATTTAAAAAGAGGGAAAAAAAGCTTCTTTTTTTTTCTTTGCCCTGAGATCTCAGTTTAGAAGCGAGATTTCCCTGGAAGGTGTAAAAGTAAAAGGTAGTACATATTTATAAGAATTATGTATACTTACCAGTATCTTTGCACTTTTCTAAATATATATAGTCATTGACTTGTAGATGTGTGTGGAGGTTTTATTGCTTCTGATTAATGTTGATATGTTTTTGTCTAAAGATCGTGGGTTTGTGGCTGTGACAGAAAGTGAAAAAATGTTTCAGAAGAGACTAAAAGAAATCCTTAAACAAAATGATTTCTCGGTGTAAGTATTAACTTCCAGAGGCAAGGTGGTGGAACTAAATCATTTCTGCCAGTGAGGATTTTCTCTTGTTTCTGGTGACTATTTATTTCTTCATAAATAAGTTTGTTTTCTCTAGTGTGTCGTCTTAAATGACATTCAAACAACTTCTTAGACCAAACAACCAGTTTTACAGGCCAGTATATGCTATGTTACTCGAATAGTGACTGCATCTGATTGGATACACTGTTTGGCTGATATTTTTCCATCCAGCTCCTTCGATTTTTTTTTATCAACCTTTGTTATGGTAGTGTCGACAAGGCCACCCACGGTTTAAATAGAATTTGAGGCATGTTTTGGCCAGCTGTAGGGGTTGGGTCAAGTGCTGAGGGTTAAATTAAGGGTTAGGTTAATTGTTAGGATTCAGAATAAGTTAGGCTTAACTTAATTAGCACCCATTCACTATTAGCGTTACCTTTGAATGCATGGTCAACATATCTTAACACAAAGTGGCACTGCACTGTTTTTGTCCACACAGCGCACCATAAGCAGAGAGAAGTCACATCTGTGGATTTTGTTGTACTATAGTGCTGATGTGTTGCTTCTTGCTGTATACCTGTGTTTTGGGTGTTATTCAGAATGAATAGCAAAACATACACAGAGCACAATACCACAACACAACATAAATACAACTTTTAGAGTTAGATAAAGGGTTGGGGTTGGTAACAGTTTAGGAAGAACACACATTTTAACCTACACTTGTAGTCAGAGTCTGCTTACCTGACTCGGGAAACGCATGCTTGGTAAGGACCTTCTGACAACCGGAAAACCTGAAGCCTACCGTATGCTTCCTTCCTATGTACTGAAACAAAATAGACAAATATGCAAACATACAGACCTGAGGTGTGCCATGGTCCGGATGGACAGTATGCCAATAAGGGGGCGTACTCCGAGTATGAGATGTGAAAATCATGGGATGGGAGGGAGGGTCGCGCTGCTAGATCCCTCACGTACCCGGAAGCCTGAGCAGGCGGTTTATGAAGGCTGGGGATGCGCAGACTCCTCCCACAAATACAGGCTTAACCAGTTAGCCTTAAACTTATTTTCTGTGCCAAGATCCCCATGATGAAAATCACTGTACTAGGACTGAAGACCAATGCACGCTGCCTTCTGCAATCTTACTGACATTTCTACTCTATATAGTACTAACAATTATAATATCTGTTTTTGGGTTCCTTTAATAGACTCCAGAAAGTGCATATAATTGCATATAGAGTATGTGTTTGATTTTATCTGTATAATATGTATAGTAGTGTATCATATACGTAAATGCAGAGAAGACTTTTAGAAGTAAAACCCAGCAGTTCAGTTTTATGTGTAAATCACTCTGTGTCACCAAACAGGTCCCTATCTAACTCCATGGATTACAGTAGCCTGTCTGATGAGTACTCTGTGGAACTGACTTTACATTCACAGTTAGAGACGACAGAGGCCATTCCTTGCACTCCAGCTAATGTGGTGGAGGTACACCGGGACCAGTGGGAAAGTAAGTTCACTTTTCACAAGTCTTTCATGTTACTTTCCATCATTCAATGTTATGAGTGGCTATTTTATCCATGTAGTAAGGTGCTTTGCTTATTTGTGTAAGGTGTTGGAAAAAAAAAAAGAGTATATTTCCTGGATTGAAGATGTAAAAAGATGTACAAAACGTTAAATAGATTTAGGGCCGGTCCACATGAGTTTCAGGTCCGGATCTGCAGACGCGGTGCTACCGATGCAGTGCGTTTTGGCCGCGTTTTTGATGCGTTCCAGTAAAAAAAAAAAATATTTTTTTTTTTTGCTGGAGTGGGGCTGTTAGTATGTTAGCTGCAGTGCAGTGCGTTTATGCCGCGTTTGCGTTTCCTGACCGTACAAAATGTGACATGCAGTATTTTTCTGTCGTAAGCTGAACGGACTGGGCACATGAGAACTGGAGCCCATAAAACAACATAGGGATACATTGGGATGCATTTTGAGTGCAGGAGCGCACGGATCAGGTCAGCACAGAAAACGGACGTCGTGTGAACAGTCACTAAAAGGCACAATAGAAACCAGTGAATCTAGCCATACACAAGCAATCAACCCTAAACTTTCTATCTACCCTAGTTTAGACATGGACAAATAATGTACACAATTGATTGTTACTTAGCTTTAAATTAGGAACGTTAGTCGGTCCTGATGGTTGATGCATGCTCCTGCAATAGTCAAAATGGAGTTTTTGCTTGGTCAATGAACACTGGCAAGGTTGCCTGCTCTTCTTTCACTCTTGCAGCTCGGTGTGTACTTCTCAAACACATGGTTGTATGGTAACCCTTTCCTGCCTTCCTCTTTTTCCTGCCAACATCACTTCCTATTTAACCAACCCTTTCAAACTAGTAGGCAAGTGAATTAGCATTTAAGTAAAGGAAGCCCAGCCACTAGGGATACACCAATACTGTTTTTTCCGTATCGAGTACGAGTACCGATATTTTTTTTTTTCTGGTACTTGCAATACCAAGTCCTTGTGCCGTGTGCCCCGATTATCAGGAAGTCGGGCGGCAGATCATGACCCTTCCAGCTTGATCATGACAGGCTTCCTGATTGCCTGTGAAGCCGGCGTTCTAGCGAAAGAACACCGGCTTCTCTTGCTGAGGCTGCCTGGCTTTCTAACCAATCAGGAAGCCAGGCGGCGAATCATGAGATACTGTCCAGCTTCCTGATTGGTCAGGAAGCCACACTGCCTAGCAATCAGGGAACAAAGGGATGCGAGTCATGAGGTGCCGCCTGGCTTCCTGATTGGTTAGGAAGCCAGGCTGCCTACCAACAAGTGAAGCTGGCTTTTTAGCCAATCAGGAAGCCAGACAGCTTGTCATGACCCGCCTCCATGCTTCCTGATTGGCTACGAAGCCATCTTGTTCCTAGGCAATCTGGCTTCCTGACCAATTAGGAAGCTGGGAGGGGGGTCATTAGGTGCCGCCCAGCTTCCTGATTGGTTAGGAAGCCTAGCAACAAGTGAAGCCTGCTTCCTAGTCAGTCAGGAAGCCGGGTCATAACTCACCGCCCGGCTTCCTGATTGGAAAGGCAGCCGACTCCATGCTCCCTCGGCACTGCCGGTCAGAGGGAGATCTCCCTCTGACTGGAAGTTCCGGTATCGGAGGTAAGTATCGGAGCATTTTGTATTTGAGTACACACTCAAAAATACTTGGTATCGACACTGATACTAGTATGGGTGCATCCCTTCCAGCTGCACACTAACACTCAGGTAATCCTTTGACTTCCAGGTGGTAGCTAAAAAAAATGATGCTTCATATCTGCTACAAAGTCCAGTCCAGCGATGGTTATGCGGGGATCTCGCTGCAGCACTTACAGAAAAGGAGCATTTCTGGAGGTGCCCTGCAATAGACTTTTTTTTTTGCTTTTTGGCCAAGGAAGAAATCTTAAGACCTGACTGTATGATCTTTGGAGGCAGAGCTCTGCAAAAGCACAGCCTCAGTCTGTCATTCCATCCTTATTGGCCAACCTGAAAAGAAAAATGAATTGCCTTTTTTTTTTTTTAAAGCATGTTTGTGTCGCATTTTTTTTTCTCTCTATGCAGTTGCGTGCTGAAGGCCAGTTTTCCACATATTTTACAGGCTTTCTACTTGGCCAGCTCTCTATTTCCAGCTACACTGTGGAAAGAACATCTGTTCATCTAGTGGGCGTTTTATGGCTTTATCGATCTAATTTCCACATGCAGTGCATTGAGTACAAGAAGGGTTGTTTATCACTTTTCAGTTCAATGTTTTTTTTTATATTATCCATTGTCCTTATACAGTTTTAGTAGTGGAGTGATAGCAGAAAACTTATATATTTTCTTCTTTGCATTTATTTTTATACATTTATAGTTTTCGAGGGAAGGCAAAGAAGATGGTTAGGAAACACGTGGAGCAATTCATAAAGCTATAACTGTTTTCTGCCACAATAATTTACAGCAACTAATACTACTTGCTGTATAATTGTTAAGAAAATAACACATGTGCAATAGCTTTGTAAACTAACTCTAGTGATATAAAAAGATTTACAGTAACCTCTCAGGTTTACAACAACATTATAAATACAGTTAGATTAAATGTGCTTGAAGGATAACCTCTGGACTAGTGGCAAAATAATTTTTAGGTTGTGAGATCCTAAAAAATTTAACATGTGCCTGCTCTTCCTCCATGTTGCTCTTATGGCCCCATTCCCAGTGCTAGCAGTGTTTGCTGTAGGACCAATGATTCAGATCCGGATAAAGATAGGTATGTTCCTGTATAGGTTAAATTAGTTTTAATAATATTAGTTCGGAGCTATTGAAGTGAAAATTTGAAATGGGTTAGGGGGGAAAAAATACTTCTATTTCCCAAGATGCATATGGAAGGTGTTAGCAGCTTGTTACCGGGCAGTACCAGGGATCCCTTTTAAACCAACGATTACGGTACATGTTTTGCTAGGGAACAAAAAAAAATGGCATGTAATGTTTTAAATTAGTTCACCTTGGAATCCTAAACAGGGTATTTATATTGCTTTAACCCATCACAATTTATGAATTTTATTGTCTCTTCTTTTAACAGAATCTGAACTATGTGAAGATGAGGGTCATGCAGATGCTGTCATTGACGAAGAAGCCATTTTAAATATTATGGAAACAAGTCAAAGCTTCCAACCTGTGTCTCAGAGGCTGAGCCAATCTCCAGTTTTTTGTAAGTCATTTTCTGGTCTAACATCAGTAGTTTATCCAACTTGATTGAAATGACTTTATGTTTAAATTGTTTGGTTTGCCAAGTGGCCATATTTGTTGTTTCATGGGCAGATGTTTGATGGATAATAATTGAGTGCATGGTTTGTAGTAGTGGCAGATGTATGACTAAATCTGATATAGTTCCAGGTACCCATTGCAAGGGCCATACACTAAATTTATTAGGACCTTGGTTCTCAACTGTTGGGTCGTGACCCAAAAGTGGGTCCCGACCCTGTGTTCAGTGGGTTGCTGCATGCCTTCCACTTTTCTAGGTGAGAGGCTCCTCTAAATGTCAGCTTGAGGTGGGATGGGGCTATGGCCGTGAGGGAGCTCCATCCATACGTGCATTGCTTGCAGCTCCCTCACATGTCCTATAGAGGTGCCTGTACCGGAGTGACTTCACATTCTGGCTCCCAGCACCTCTACAGGGCACGCAAAGGAGATGTACAAGCAATGCACATGTGGATGGAGCTCCATCACAACACAGCAGCCCACACTGGACCCTAGGCTGAAGATCCACTCCAGCTCTCGTAAGGTATGGAGACTGGGTGGACCTTTACAAAAAAGAAAATAAATTTGGAGTGTGTGTGAGGTTGTGTCTGTGGTTGTGTGGTCGTTTTTGTTTTTTAAGGAATCGTTCACACTAGTACAGTACGTTAATTGCATAGTACCGTGTGATTAAAGCACTGTATCACGCAATCGCACCTACCGTGCATTCTGGTGTGGGAGGTCTGTTGTATTGCCATTCATTTGAATGATACCCCAAACGCACCTCCCAACCACAGTTCATAAGCCCTCACCGGAATGCGCAGTACCCTAAGGCCATGCATTCCATTGCAGTGCGACTTGGGTTGCGACTTAATGACCAAGGACAAATGTGGGTCCTGAGGTTACACAAGTTGAGAACCACTGTAATAGGACATTTTGCCGAAAGACTGTACAATAATACCTATATTAATGGTCATATATAAACTTGATCACAGGAATTGGGGATCATTTTTATATGCGATAGGATTGTTGTTTAACTGTAGAGTTGGCTTCTCATAGGGAAAGAGATTGCCAAGCTTTCAAACCACTACAATTGTTTTGGTAGAAGTACCACAAAATATTACAGGGTATTGACCAGATTTTATTTGATAATGGCATTTGTATGTTCTGACATAGGATGACATCTCATAAGATCAAAACTTGGAGAGTTGGAAGGGAAATTGTCATAGCACATAATGAAGTGTTCTTAAAAATTTACTCTTTTCTTCGCTGTCCTTTGCTAAATACTGTGTGTACCACAGACAGACCTGTTGCCTGTTCTAAGAACATCCCATTAGAGGCTACGATACCGTGTTCTGTTATGCCAGTTAGTTTACATTTCTATTGGTGTGGTACTATAACTTTGCTGTTGACAGTTTGTATTCTGTGCTGAAAAACCTTTATTCATCTCTCAGCCCCTGGCTTTATTAGCATGAGTGTGAGATATAGGTCTTGATGGCAAAATCCCGGGAATCACTTGTTATTGATTTCCTGTACTCTCCAAGGTTTGCAAGACACTGTGACCACCCAGGAGCTTTGAAAAATTTGTGGCCATCATTGCTAAATGGTATCTAACACTTTGCCGTTATGCTGGGAAATGATTTGCGTGAGGGAAGAGATTTATTGTTTTTTGCCTGCTGGGTCATGAAAAGCCTCAGACAGGCTATACAGATAAGCTTTTGTAAAAGCTTTAGAAATGGCAGTGATGCGCTTGGGGAGATGCTTTCTGGTGATTGATGGCTGTGAGATCAGAACTTTCTTTAGCTCTCCTTTGAGAGGCCCTGGCTCCTAGTCACAGTGTGCCCTTCTACTTATTTGTTTTAAATCTATAACAAATGCTCCTCTGTAACACTATTTTTCAATGGCAAGTGTATGCATCAGTGATTGAATCTCTGCAGGTTTGAGATGATGAGGTTAACACTTTATCTACCACCATCAGTTCAGCATTCAGTTATTGCAGTATTTCTTAAATCTTGGTCATCTGCCAGTTTCTGTCTGTCATATACAGTCGCTTGGTTTTTTTTGTTTTTTTTAAGGTAAAACGACATTCATAATGATCACCAGTTTTTATTGTGTGCATAGAAGAATGAGCATTGACCTAACCTAGTGTTCCAAGTAAGAGAAGAGGTTCTTATCCTCAAAACAGGTGACTCACAATGGAGAAGGTGGAAGAATGGCTACCATTCTTCTCCCAACCATGCATATGTTGTAACTGGGATGCTAGAAAATAGACCCAGGGGTTAGGAGCCGATAAACCAGGCTGTTCCTTAGGATGTTGTTCAGCTTCCAGCTGTTTTTTTGTAATACTACAGGCTCTGGTATTTGCGGTTACATTTATTTGTGAATTTCCTCAAGCCTCTACAATTGTTACATTGTATCTGTTACTAAGATGTATTTCCTCTGATCCTCAGCTCCATTTAATGGCCATAATGTGTTATTTTCCCAATTCACTTTGTTCTTTTTTTTTTACTACTTCCCATAATATTTAAAGAACATTCAAGAAGAGAAAATAGCCTAAGAACATTTGATTTTGCCCCCTTCTAGCAACAGCTGGTATTTTTTACACAAGAAGGTGCATGCAGTTTCAGTTGGGCAATGCCACAGCAGTGACATATGTCAACTATCAGGGATGAACCGGAAGTCTCGCAACTCAAAGAGAAACCATGCAGATTCTGGCCCGAACAGAACTTCACGTTTCAGCCCTGTCTGCTCTTCATACTTCAGGTGGAAAAACTGGCAGGTGGATTTCCTCAATTATCAACGCCTGCACTCTGGGGAATGGTCTCTTCATCCAGAGATGTTTCAAAACCTCGGTCACAGGTGGGGAATACCAGAGGTGGACCTCTTGACTTCCAGATTTAACAATGAACTAAGCAAGTTTGTCTTCAAATCAAGGTATACTCCAACTGTGGCAGTGGATGCTCTGGTCACTTGATGGGATCAGTGTAACCTGATCTTTGCCTTTCCTCTTATAGATCCTTCCTCGTCTGCTTGACAGAATCAAAACAGAGAGCATTCTGCCAATACTCATTGCACTCAACTGGCCCAGGCGAGTGTGGTATTCAGACTCCCGGCAGACTCTCTATGGGCTCTCCCAGATCACTTGGATTGTTTATCCCAAGTACCGGTTTACCACACTCCTTAACGGTCATGATTTTAATGGCATGACTGAAGCCCAGGTCCTTTAGAGATTGGGTCCTATCTGATTCCGTTATACCACCATTTCTAAAGGTTAGAAAATCTACCTCTTGCAAGGTCCATCATCGCACTTTGAACTCGTATTTTCCATGGTGCAAGGGAATGCCATCCCAGGACATACTTTGTGGGACGTAAGCTGACCCTTTTCCAGTCTGGATCGACATTTGGCCTTTAGTTGTATCAAAGGTCAGATCTCTGCTCTCAATTTTTTTTTCATTCCTTGATGAAAGCCTTTGTACAGGGTGTTGCTCAAATAGGTCCACCTTTTGACTTTGTGGATTAGCAGCCTGGTTCTGTCAGCTCTTCAAATACCGCCCTTTGAACCTTTTGAAGATATTTCTATGTCAACTCTCACAAGGTTGCATTTTTCGTTGCCATCACCTCATTTCTGAGGGTAGTGGCATTGTCTTGCAAAAAAAAATAAAACATTTAGTGGGGTGCTACTTGGTCACAGTTTTCTCAAGGCCTCTTTCTCCATAAAGTGGCTTCTTTCTTTTTACTCCAACTAGGACCTTGAACTTCTATCTCTCTCTGTGCTCCACTAGTATGCCATCAGAGGAGATATATATTACATTTTTCTAATTATATATATTTTTTCTTTCCATTTGCAAGGCTTCCCATCTGGTCTTCTGTTCACAAGTTCAGGCCTCCTCTGATGACAGCTTTGTTGATGCCTGCTAGCAATTGTTTTTGGTGTTGCCCCCTCCACAGCTTTGGAATGTCCCAGCTGTCTCAGAATCCTCCTGACCCGGTGTCCCCCAATGATTAAGAAACAGGATATATGACGTGAAATCCTTTTCTTGGAGTTCATTAAGGGAAACGGGTCCCACCCTTCTGTCTTATCCACTTTTACTACTGCATTTGCACAAAACCAAAGCATAATGGGAGTGGGAGGGATTATACTGACTGACTAAGAACTTTTGTTGCCAGTCTCCAATCTCCTTTAGGCAGCATTATACTCTAGTTGTCCGTTGACCATGTATCCCCTAATGAACTCCTTTCCCTGCAGATCCCACCTCTAGTCATAATGTGACCTCTAGAAGGAATGTGACCCGTTAGGTTCCATAGGGGTTTATGATGAACCTCCCAGCAACCAGCCAACACTAAAATATTTTGTGTAGACTTTAGATTTAAATATACAGTTTATCAGCAAATTGTCAGTTTCTTCTTTTTAGGTTAAAGAGTAACTTTACCCATATCTTTAAAATAACAATAAAGGCACCTTTAGAAATGTTTAGTAATGACTATCTACAAACATATACTTCTAGATTGCAGGCTTTTTATTTTTTTTTGTCTACCTTTTTATTTTTTTATTCTTCCCCAGTTTTCTTACCGACAGTGGCCATTTTAACTAAGGGCAAGTCACTGGATCTCCCTTTACTTCCCGGAACTCTGGCATATGTGACTAGGGCATGTGACATCATCTCAGGGCAAGAAAATGCATTTCCCTGACATTTAATGAGATTATAAGTGCTAGTTCCCATCAATGCACTGCTGATGTAACCTTCCCAGGATGCAATGCTTGGACACAATTACATAATTTGTGCTAAAGTGGAAAAAAAGAAATTGTAAATAAAAACAATATGTTTGTTTAGCTAATGAATGTAAGATGATTTCATATCAGCATGCAGAGCTATGCTGATTTATTTTATTTTTTTTAGTCAAAGGGGGCTAATGTCCTATTTTTTTTTTTTTTTAAAGAAAAGAAATGCTGCTAAAAAAAAGTGTAAGCACCTCTGAATAGCCTGGTACTTGGCCATAGCAGGCAGATTGTTTTAGTGCTGCTGCAGGTATCTGCACACACCTCCTAGGTGTGTAGATTTTATACCAAGAGCATTTACTTATTTTTTTATCAGCATAGTCTCTTTCACTAACCCTTTTGTTACCAGACACATTTTTCCAGATATTTTGTACCAATGTTAAAATGCATGTTTTAAGCCTAAAGATTACTTAAAATCCCCAAAAAGTTATACATTTTCTACAGAGACCCTATAGAATTTAAAGGAGACAGTTGAAATGTTTTATTTCACATTCCTGAGACAAGGCAGTCTGCTGCAAAACAGAAGTTCTGCAGAGCATGAGAACAGATAAAGATTTAAAAGGAAGAGCAGCAAAGATGCTTGCTGGCCTAGAAGATGATGGCTATCAGATGAACTTGTCCAAGTGCTTATCTCAAAATAGTTTCTCCTCAAGGTGCAATACAATGCAGAACAGTGATGATGAGGAAAATGAGCCCCAGGTGGAAAAGGAGGAGATGGAACTTAGCATATTAATGTCTCAAAGATGGGACAGCAACTTGGAAGAACATGATGCTAAGAGAAAGTATGTATGCAACTAGAAAAGCAAATGTAACTGATCAATATAAACCTGACTGCATGCCTTTATGAATGTAAGCCACCATACTGTGTCCTGTAAATGTAGAAATCTGCTATACTGTGTTTTTCAAAGTGTTTGCAATTTGTACTCTTGGCATTCAAGTTAGAACATCTCTAGTATTTCAGATATTCTCAATGCTAATTTTGCATATGACAATGTCATGGCTCCAGTAGGTGTCATTGTGCAATTGTCTACCTAAAACTGAAAAATAGAGGAGAACTGCAAGTAGATTATATTTTTACCGATGACAGACACTGTTTATTACAGCATATCCAGAGGAGATTAGTATACAGAGCTCTGCTTGAACTACTGTATGAAGCTCGGCACCAAAGAGGTAGATTCCAGTGAGAGGGCTCCAAGATAGCAGATAAGTACACTCTGCTGTGTCAACGTCATTCTTGCTATAGAGCGAAGGAGACTGCGACATGTTTCAAAATGGGCACTGCCGGCATGCCTGTGATTAGTTAGAGGTAAATATTGTCTTAAGAACATTTTAAAGATGGTTTTGAGCAATACTCTTATTAAGTAAGTTAAGATATTTAATTAGATTTGACCTACTTAATTGGCCTCTCGATGGGAAATATACCAACCGAATGGAATCAATGCACCTGTTGGGGCTCAGTCACACCAGATGTCATGTGTTCACACAATGTGTGCAATACAGATGTTTGAAAAGCTCAGTTTAAATTGGCTTAAATGGCAAAATGAAGGTCTACTTAAAAACGCAGCAGAATTTGTACTGCAATGCAACACTTTAAGGGGTATGGGCAATCATGGATTTCTTGTATGCATTTTGCCTATGCTGAAAAGAGGTTGCAAAATGTATGTCAGCATATGTGGTGTGAACTAGGCCTCAAGGTACTACATTTCAGAGGTTTTTCTTGTAATGGGCATGTTAAAGTACAGAAATCAGTTTTCTTTTCATTTTAGTGCAGCTTTAATCAATTAGAGGAGTATTTATATCCCCAACCGCTAATCCCAAACTTAATGGGGTAAGTGTACTTGCCCTTAGTGGGCGCTGTTTTCTTCCAGCATCCATGAAAAGCCACATACCTATCTGTACAGACTTTCCATTGGAATGAATGAAGACGTAAGCACATTGTGCATTGTAGGAGCAGAACAGGCCGCACAGTAAATGTTTCAGAGAAGTTAAGCAGATAAGTATGTGGCTTGTCAGGGAATTAGGGTGGGGTGGGTTTGGGCATTGGGGGCCTTCAACAGATAAATTCATTAAAAGTGCATGTACCCCAATAATTGATACATATGTTGTTTCCTTTAAAGGGCCAGGACACCATAAATAGATATTTTAGTTACAGGTATGATCTGGTTTACTGAGTCATTTTCTGCCTTCTTGAATGTCTTGGATCTTGCTACAGTGAGATCTCCCTGCCATACCTTCCAGATTTGTTCCATTTCTACCTGGGAGTTTTGGATGTCCCACCCACTTTTGCTTGTTCAAGCACCTCCTGTCGTATTCTCAATTATATAAAAATATAATCCAATGTGAGCTGCTTATAATGGTAGCAGCAAGTGTGCAGTCTAAGCAACATGTGCACCGATATCTCACAGTTAGAGTTCCCCAGAAATGCACCAGCGAGGATATTGTTCCACCCCAATCTTCTAATTTTTTGGGTTGCATTGGTATTTTTAATACAACTAAACAAACCATAGCAAGAGCAACAATTAAATGACAATTATGGGCAGACACTCATCCCCATAATTTAGAGCCGACGACTCTATTGATCGAGAGATCAAGAACATAGCGATCACACACCACCAATCGCTCAGTTCCCGATCATCTCCCTGCAGAGGGCGGTGACTGTCATTCACCCCTCACAGCAGGGATTTCCTCCTCCCCTCTCTGTTCCTCCAGCACTAACTGGAGGGACGGATGGGGGGGGGCACAGATAGGCAGAGCTAGCTGTCAATCAGTCAGCGAAGTGGATCCTGACAACATTGTTGGGATCTGTCCTAGCTGCAGTGCGGCTCTGTGCTGTCAGCATTTAGTGGGTAATAGGTATGTCCTCCTGTGAGAACTATGGCAAAAAGGTATGTCCTCCTAAAGAGAACTTTTGCCTCTTAGCCCAAGCTACATTGCCTTTCCGCCTTGCATTTGCAGCATGTGTGATTCTAGGCACGAGTGGCGTTCTCGGCTCACACGCCACAACGTCTCCGCTGCTGCTCGCAGTGTGTCTAGTAATACAGCCCATGTGCAGCCCATGTGTACCAACAGTTTCTATGCATTACTGTGTGACTGATGGGCTTTTAACTTGTGGTCCTGCCATTTGGCCTAACCTCTGCCCCTTAAGTGTTTACCAAGGTGCTGGTCACAGTACTAGCCTTAAGCTGGCCAAACATTATGCAAATTGTGGGCCCTTTTTGCTATCGTTCCCTGTTGGGGGTGATGTACAGTCAAGTAAACAGGATTTTTGTCTGACCTGTAAAACATATTTTGGAATACAACATAGGACACAGGACCCTACCCGCTGGTTTGGTTTCTGTGATCCAGTATTGTACTGCTTGCTACAAAACTGAAGAAGGCTGGGAGTTGGAGGGGCTACACTGGGCTAGAAATCCAGGCTATTAGTAGTGTGTTTGTAAAAAAAAATACATATATTCCTACTTTAGAGAAGACTTGAAATCTAGTTCTTTTTAGTCACTCATCAGTAGCTGAAGACACAGCTATGGTTCTGGTTTAAAGTAGCTAGAAAGAAATCTGTAATTCTTCAAAACATTGTCATCGGATGCTGCAAACCTGTGATAGGTATAAAATACAATCTAAAAGTGTGTCTAAACCCAAAAACAAAACAAAAAATCCTTATTTGTTGTGGCTGCATTTTTCAGGCTTCCTTTCTTTTATTTTCATCTGGTGATCCTGCAAGAAATGCATTTACTGCCCTTGATCGACAACACTTACCATACTGTATCTGTGGAAGAGCAGTGTTGTCACCCAAGGGCAGCAATTCCAAACTCTCCACTTAACACTCCACTTCTTAAAGGGTATCTATCATCAAAACCCAAAAATCTAAATTAATTTCTATATTAAACTTCCTTACATTGTTTCCCACCATATCCATCTAGAAGTTTGTAAACTTTTTTTTATTGAAGATGCCCATAGGATGTATTTCCTCAGTCACTCAACCCTGCGAATATGCGTTTCCTTTTGTCACCACTCTAAGTCTGCTGTTTGAAATTCAAACAATGTAACATTATCACTTGCTGGAAGCAATGCATAATGGGGTATGTAGTATTGAGAAAACAAGATTGTATCTAATCAAGCAGCAGGGGGGAGAGACTCAAAGCACACTAGGATTTCAGGAAGTTGTTAAAAGTGATAGGCAACACCGTACATAAAAGGGATTTTTTCAAGTAAACCTTGATTGCATAAAAACAACTCCTAATATGTATTCCTATTTTAGTGCTGATGTTATAACTAGATAGTATACGCTGTGACTTTAGAATTCCTTTATCAAGGGTAGGTTTTTTTGTTGCCCATAGAGAGCTTGGAATGATGCTAACTGATAAATGTACAAAACCGGTAGAGGGAACACAGGAATTTATCGACTTACAAGATGACTGGCAGGATTAATGAGTATTTGCACTGTAATAACTGTAATATAAAATAAAACTTTCAATGATATGTTTACTAGTCCAAAAGGGTGCAAAAAATAATAGTTAATTGTGATGGTTTACATTCTTCATATGACCATATGTTGACATAACTACCTGTGTAAGATCAAGTGCCCATTAGTGATATGTCATACACAACTTCAGTAGTGCATGATACATTTTGGATGGTATATTTCTCATTTAATTTAATCTAAAGCAGTGCCTATGGTTTCCAAGTCTGCTATCTGAGTGATCTATACTTTCCTTTTTTATTCTCTTTTGTAGTCTTGTTAAGAACGCTGATGGCAGTTCATCTGAAGAAGACTCCTCAGACAGTGAAATGGAGTGGAATAGTAACAAGCTGCTTCTAGCAAATCTTGCAATACCTCAGTTAGATGGCACAGCAGATGAGAACAGTGGTGGGTAGAATTTTATTACGTATTACGTTTTTCTTTTCCTAAAAATGTTTTATCTAGGCAATGATGGAAGTATATTAATTTGCATCTCTAGGTAATATTTCTACCTACAACTTAAACAATTTTATTCTCAAATCAGATCTCAAGGAGTAATTCATAGGAATCTCCGACCGTTTGAAGAAAGGTGTATTGATAAATCAGATGGCAGGCGGAGCATATCACAAATGTATCATATTCTAGTGTCCCAGGCAAGCCCACGGGTCCCTTATTACATCAGTGATTGGGAGAGAGAACTGGGTCATCCTATTTCTGAAATTGATTGGGATAAATCTTTTTTTTAATGACTTTTAAGAGTTGTATAGCAAGTCAGAACGAGGAAAAAAATTATAAAATCTTTACAAGATT
The DNA here is from genome assembly GCF_000935625.1 of Nanorana parkeri. Classification (NCBI taxonomy): domain Eukaryota; kingdom Metazoa; phylum Chordata; class Amphibia; order Anura; family Dicroglossidae; genus Nanorana; species Nanorana parkeri. The sequence continues at coordinate 491,153 of NW_017306713.1, forward strand.
TTTTAAGTAAAATGTATCCATCTGCATCAGATAAATGTTGGAGATGTAGGAGCGGAGTAGGGACCATGTTACATATTTGGTGGTCATGCCCAGAACGTAAACCATACTGGCAATCGATCTTTGGAATGAGGAGGCAACTGAAGGGGGTAGACTGGCCTGAGATTCCTGGGATCAATTAAATCACACAAGAAAGGTCTAACAGCTCACTTGATGGCAGCAGGTAGAGCAATGATCCCTAGATATTGGAGATCAGAATAGATACCTGTATAATAGAAGATTGATTGTTTTATTGTTTGTAATTGAATTTGTTTCTTTGTAATTTGTATAAAATAATACAAATTTATTAGGGAGGAAAATTTGCCTCTTAAAGTGTACCTTTTACATCAAGGTTTGAATGTGCAGGGCAGTGTCCATTTTGCAAACATAGTTAATACTCTAATGTGCTGGCATGCAGAAATTATTTGAACGTACATTGTACTTATTCCTGTATAATATTTTGGGGGTTTAGTGTATTTTTTTTGTTTGCTTAGTCCCCAAATTCACATCGGCATATGCATAATGCAGGCTGCTAATATTTCTATAGTCAGACCCTATCTTGTAATGGCTGGAAATAAAACTTTGCGTTGCACTGCGTTGGGGCGGGTGCAGATAGTCCTACATACTTGCCATTCAAGTTCATTCCAATGGAGTCTTTCAAAAATACAGTGTCACTGCAATATTCGCAGGCACATGAAGTCCTTAAAGTGTAGTTCCACTTTTGCAAGTTTAATTGACGAAAACCTATTTGTTTGTAATGTGTTCCTTTTCACACTGCATATCTTAAATAATTTTTAAAGTTATAATTTTTACCTTTTACACATCTCTTTGGTGAAAGCCTTTGTGCAGATTCCAAGCGACTCTGAGCAGTTTAAGTGAAATTAGACGGTCAAACTGAAGGACAGACTGAGCTGCTTATTATTAACATGCAATGCTTCTAAGTCTTTAACCCTTTGTTAGTACAGACAGTTTTCATATCTAGTTTACAACTGAAAATTAAATCTGCCACTACAGTACAGACAGGGTTAATTAGAGTAAACATAACTTCCCACCGCCCTCTCCTTAACATTACATAGGAGGAAGCAAGGTAGAATTTTTAAGGACTTAAAATGTATGCAGCATTTTTTCCCCCTGAGTTATGCCAAGTGAATGGGGACATATCACAAATATAAAATAGGTTTTATCCCAGTTTGGCTGCAAACAGGGGAAATACACTCTAAAATGTTGACCGATATTCGGCTAAGTTAAAATCCGTATGGAACGCATTTCCTGTTGCTCTCTTTTTACCAGCTGATGTAGGTGCATTGTCATTGGAAAAAAGCAGAAGTGAAAATCTCCATAGAGTGACACACACCTCTAAGTTTCCTGTAACCTAGAAATCTTCATCTACATACATCCTATAGTTCCTCTATAGGGCCACATAAGCAAACTTGTGAAATTTCCAGATTAAAGCAAACTGCTTTTTTAAGCACTTCTCGATCAGAACAATCTATAGTGTTGATATTAATGTAGAGATTATGAATTTGCTTTTTAATGTTTAACCTGCTAATAGTGTTTTTTAATCTAACAATTTTTTTTTTTTCATTTCAATTTTAGACAACGCATTAAATAATGAAAGTACTCTAACCCACTCTTCTGTCATTGCAAAGAGTAAGTTGTCAATTAAACCCTCCATCTTTCACAAAGATGCTGCTTCATTGGAACCACAGTCTTCTGCCAAAACTGCATTCCAGTGTCAGCAAACAAGTGCCCTTTCTTCTCATCATTTGCTGAAAAAAGAGGGTTTAATAGAAGAGCTTACCCAGTCACCTGTGGAAAAGGGAGCTGAACTTTCTGTCCATTCATTAACAAATGATAGCACTTACAGTCTGAAATATCCAGCACCTTTTAACAAAACAGCTCATTCAGAAATTCTTCATAAAGAGGGAGACATAAATGACATCGTCTCTATTTCAGCCATTGACAAGAATGTCTATGAGGATGGCATCTCCTCGATGAATAGACATCTGCAGTGCAGGAAATTCACCAGCATTAGAAAAGATAAAGATGCCTCTTTCTTGCATATGAACCGGCACAACACTGATGGAACGTTAGATAGAACCCCACGAAGTTATACAGAATTGAGCAATAGCAAAGCTAAAAGGACTTCAGACTCCAGTGACAAATGTAACATTGCCCCAAACAGTGTCATTCATGCAGCCTTAAATGAAAGTTGTGGCGACCGCAATCCATGTGTTGATGGTAGTAGAATCACAGCTCACCCTGTGGATAATGATATTAATGAAGGAAGCCTTAATAAAATAAAGATACGATATGAAGAATTTCAGGAACACAAAGCAGAAGTTACCAGTGTTAACCAGCAGGTGAACCATTACAAGTTTTTTCCCAGCGTTGTCTTATCTAACTGTTTGAACCGACCACAGAAGGCTACACCAACGGCTTGCGGGCTTAAGCAGCCTAAAAAGCATTCACGGTTAAAACTGACTAAAAAATTAAAGGCTACAGTAAATAAAAAAACTGCAGATATAAAGAGGGAAGGGGACCACCAAGAATGTATAGTGCACGACAGACAAACTGATCTCAGTCTAGAACAACATACAGCTGAAAATGAAAACGTGGACTGCTTAGATTCTCAGAGCACTTCAAATTTAAGTAACATTGAATTGGAAAAAGACAGCACTTATACCCCAGGTAATGCTTGTAGCAAAAGCCCTCCTGATGTTGACAGGGTACCATCTTGTGACATGGCTGTCATAATGGATGGTGGTACACTTCAAGGGGATACTTGTGAAGTGAGTAGCTATCAATGTCCTTTTGAGGAGGGGAATGGCAATTCGGACCCCTCTTTAGCACTTTATGGTAATAAATACACTTTAAGAACAAAACGGAAAGTCAATTCTGAAAGTGAAGATGGGGATTCGAACATGGCAGCAAATGGTTCTAAAGCTAATCTACCTCAACCCACTGAAGCCAATGAATGTGATGTGACCTCTCAAAAATCACGCAAGCGCAGAAAGGTTTCTAAATTACCACCAGTTATTATAAAGTATATAATTATCAACCGGTTTAAAGGCAGGAAAAATATGAAAGTTAAATTACAAAAAATAGATCCCTGTGAACAGCAAGTAACACTAACAGATGATAAAATTAAATTGTATAGTACGATGGCACCTTTAAAATATTTCTGGCCAAAAGTGCCAGACTCTCCTGCAACCAAATACCCGATATTTCCAAGCACACCAAAGAAAAACAATAAAAGAAAAACTAAGCCAAAATCTGGCAAGAAGAAGACTGGGAGAGTTCCAAAGAGTGAGAGTAATGTTCTTAAGCAATCCCTACCTCTGAGGAAAAAGAGACATCGTAATTTCCTTATGCCTCCAATGCCATCATATATTGATGACGCAAAGGATTGTGATACAGAGTACAAGGATGTCATGTCAAAACTTGGCTTTGTTACAGAACGAAGTTCAAGCCCAATAAATATGTCTCCTCCACGTTGTTGGTCACCTTCAGATCCACGAGCTGAAGAAATAATAGCAAGTCAGGTTGAAGAGACGCCTCTCTTTAAAAGTTATCCATCAAGTAGTGGTAAGAAAGAAAATGTTTCTTCCAGAAAAAGACCACGTAAACAGCAAACAAACAGGTCTAGAAAAAAGCTAGCAATAAGCTCTCAAGGAGCCAAACAAGGAAATAAAGTAAACCACACTGAGTTGGGCAAAGATGGAAAAAGGCATATAGGGAAACCCAGGCAGAAAAAAAGTGAAAAGGCTCCAAGAAAACACACAAAAATTAAAGATTTGGACAAAAGAGGAAAACCTGAAACTGTGTCATTAGCGTATGAGGTACAAGAGCAACCAGTAACCCCTATAGATGAAGATGCTAAACCAAACTATTCTTTTCAGCCATCTGACATGTCCCTGTCTGGATTTTCTACTGGACATGTCCACTCAACACAGGTGTTATCTTGCAACACACAGGCAGACTCACCTGAAAAACCCTTGCTCATTGGCTCATCTATGTCTACTCTTTCTCAGAGTTCTTTAGTTCAAAAGGAGTCCAAGTCTGTATCAGTGCCTCTGCTGCCAAATGCAAACACAGAGCCATTCAAGCTAAATACGTTGGGGTCACAAATCCCTAACATATTTCAAGTAAAGGAGTCAAATGCAACTCCAAAATCGTTTATTCGCACATCTCAGGTAATACAGAGTGCACAGTTCATTCTGAATTGTTCTCCTTTTGTTCAAGAAGATCCAACAGAAGTGCAGAAAAGGCTTTTAGCTTCTGTGGGAAAATTGCGGGACACCCAAAATGTTCCAGACTCTATGCCTTTTGAGAAGTTGCAGTCAAAGCTTTTACCTTGCACAATGAATAGCCAACAACACCTTACAGGTTTACAAGACTCAGCTAAGCAGAGTGATGCAAGTTGTTCCTCAGAAAGTCCGTTTTCAAAAAGTTCTTTGGTGAACTCATTAAGAAGTCCTATAAAAATGTCTTCTTGGGAAGAAAAAGGAGACTTGTTTGATGGAACAGAATTCACTCCTCAGAAGCTGAGCCAGAATTGTTTACCGAATATTTTTTCTGGAACTAAAATGCTACAGAATTCTACCAAGGCGAGTTCTTCACAAGGAATCCTGGATGTACATTCTGGAATTGCTGTTTTGAAGGAATTACTCCACAAAAAGCAACAGAAGGTTCAAAGAACCCCAGAAGGATCCCATAGTAAGCCTAAAAGTAGTCTGCCAAATCAAACAGAATCAAAGTGCACAAATACGAAATCTCAGTGCGCAACGCCTAACAAGAAGCCAAGGACCCCACGAAACACAAAACCAAAAGCAAAGAAGAATTTGAAAAATGACTTGGTTAAACATAAGAGTGACCAGCAAATGAAAAGTTCAACTTCTGATGGGAGTCCAGGAATCTTTTCTGACCCAGATTTCGAAAGCTGCTACTCTCTTGAGGACAGTTTATCTCCTGATAATGCCTACAACTTTGATATCAATTCTGTAGGACTTTGCAGTTCATATACAGGCAGTCAGTTTGTTTCAGCAGATCAAAATTTGCCACAAAAGTTTCTGAGTGACCCTGTACCTAGCCAGACTGTAGATCAAGACTCTGTAAAACAGGAAAACCAAGAAACCGAGGAGAAAAATGTCCGCTTGATGGACCGGAAAGTGCTAATCAGACCTAGCTCTCTTGGTCCAGACTTGTTTGAAAAATCTTCTGTGAACATAAAAACGAGTCTCCCCTTTAGCCACCGGAAGAATGGATTTCTTACCCAGAAATTTCACAGCACATCTTCAACAGATGTGTTGGGTACATTTGCCCAGCAGTCAGAAACTCTGTATACTAACAAACGTAAAATAAGTAAGCCAGGACTACTGAAAGAGGCCTCATTCATTGCCCCTCGGTCTGAATGGGTTCATACAGAAATGCATACTCAAACTAAAGAGTCAACATCTGATCCTTGTAGTCACTCTAACTCTAATTCTTCTTTTACTGGACTTGCTTCCTCACCTGAAACTGATTTTATTGATGGTGACTTAGACTTGTTTCTTGCAAGACACAGTGATGGGCTTACTCCAACTCCTTATAGTTCACCAAGATCTATTTGTTCTCCATCTCAATCAAAGAATGGAAGTGCTACACCTCGACCTGTTCATATTTTAAAGCCTCTGATGTCCCCACCCAGCCGTGAAGAAATAATGGCAACCCTACTTGATCATGATCTCATGGAAACCGTTTACCAAGAACCTTTTTTCAGCAATCCTTCTGATGCACCAGAGAAGCCAAGGTAAGCCTTTAGGCATAGATATTAAATCAAAATAAAATCATTACATGCTTACATCACATTTCAAAAGAAGAAAATGTTCTCAATAAAGGGCCATATATGGTGGTCATTAATGTGTACATGAGATTAGACTTTTGTCAGCTGGTTTTACCTGGATTGGACATTGAGTTTTATTTTAATGGATCCTTAAATGTTTGTACTTTGGTGTTTTCCAAAGATGAAATCTAAAAGCACTGCATGATGTTACAGTTGTTTTGGGCTACCCCCACACTGCAAGGGTTAAAGGAGAGCCATGAGGTGAGTGAAAATCACTCAACCTCCTAGTTCGAGCTGGCGTGTGCCAATAAAACTGTCAGACGTCGGCTCTATTGATCGGAGAATGAGCAAACATACTGTCGCTCGCTCACTTCACGATCATCTCCCTGCAGAGAACAGTGACTGTCAGTCACTGCTCCCCGCAGGGATTCCCCCCCCTCCCCGCTCCAATCATCCAGCATTGACTGGATGAACAGAAGGGGGCGGGTACAGCTGGCCCTGCCTCCAGATAGGCAGAGCCAGCTGTCACTCTCACCTAGATGGGTGGATCTCGACATCATTGTCGGGATCCGTCCCGGCTGCGGCACTCTCAGTATACCGTGGGCTATAGCTCGTAATATACTGAGCTTTGAGTCACGGGAGGATGCTAGTATATGTCCTCTCGTGACCCTTAAAGGAAATATGGGGAAAGACACTTGCCCCATAGTTCTCTATAAGTGTTTATTTTTGTCTAGGGTCTAAAATAACATGTATACCCGAACCTCAGTCCCGTCTGGTTGCAAGACCAGTGCCTGCAGCTTACCCCCTTCCGCTCCTGCAATGGAATGTCCCTTGACATCCTCAGATCCAATACACTGTATTGGATGTGATGACTCATGGGTTCTTAGACCGCCAAAGCGAAGGGAAAGAGAGGCTGCAGGGAATGATCTAGCAGCCAGATGGGACCAAGATTTTGGCGAGAATGTATCTATGTTCTGTTCTGCCAGGAGTTCTTCTTTAAGTACATCCCTAGTTAATACTAGTACTAGTATTAGTACTGCACTCAAATGACTATCAGAATAAAAATTATGTTTTTATCATTTGCTTTAGAACTTTCAGGCCTAAAGTCCAGTTTAACTAAAAAATATTTATACTGGAGACTTCTTGTATTACTGTATATAATTAAGTGTTAGATTGTCATATGCAAGTCCAAATATACTGTTTACTATTTTAACCAGTTGCCGTCCGCCCGTTGTAAAAAAAACGGACGGACGGCACTGCAGCATTGGCGGGTTGCCTAGCGGGCGCGCTCGGGCAGAAAATACCCAACCAATGCAAACACCCGTTGCCGGGTGTTTCACATATAGACGATCGCCCCCTCCTGACCCCTCACCTTCAATCCCGGGATCCGCTGCCCCATCTGCAGCCCAGGATCGGGTCGGGAGGGCGTCAGGAGGAAGAGGAAGGGAGATCAGCTCCTTGCTGACCTCCCTCCGGGCTGTGAATGCAGAGGTGATGTGTAATACATAACTTCCGCATTCACCTGTCAGTCATCTGGCTGCTATAGCCAGAGAAAAGAAGCTGATGAAGCAGATCTCTGCTTCATCAGCTTCTTTTGGGGTTCACAGGTGACATTAGGGGACTATTTCGGTATTTTTTCCTTAATATAGTAAAAAATAAAAAACCCCAGTGGTGAATGGATACCACCAAAAGAAAGCTCTATCTGTCCCCAAAAAATGATATAAAATTCATTTCAGCACAGCGTTGCATGACGGAATAAATGTCAGTCAAAGTACCGCAGCGCTGAATACTGAAAAATGGCCTGGGAAGGGGGTTTAACACCGCGGATGTCAACTGGTTAAACTATGGTTGCTTCAAGATTGGTGCATGTAGGTATACCACAAATGGACTGGAATTGCTTTCGGCAGCTGTAGGATTCTCATTGATGCTTACCAAACACTCCAGAGAAAAAAGCAGGGTAATTTTCCTGCATGTGTATAGAACAGAAGTTTGTTATGGTGAGACCATATTGCAGCACTAGACTTTTGTATGTTGAGCTTTATGTCAAGGCCATATTACAGTACTACAGCTTTTGAGTCTTTATTTCACAATATTTCTTACACCAAACATCCTAATTTTGAACGCTTTCTATGCACAGGGAGGTGGGAGGAAAAATGTTGACCGTCGAGACAAAATTAGCACACAATCTTCCTGAGTTTGAAGGCGACTTTTTAATGGAAGGTCTGAAGCTGTGGAAGACTGCTTTCTCTGCAATGACACAGAACCCTGGGCCAATTTCTCCCGGTCAAATGAACAGACAGGTCACTGAGCAAGAGCCGAACAAGACGAATCCTGATGGGGATAAAAAGTTGGTGATCATGCCATGTAAAAGTGCTCCTTCTCCTCAGAAGGTTCAGCTATGGCTTCAGGCCAAAGAGCTTTATGAGTCTTATAAGACGTCAGACAAAGCTTCGTTAAATGAAGCAAGAAGTGACAATAAGAATATAAAGATGGCTGCAGTACCTAGTGGTTGTAACAGCTTGCCTCCAAAGGAAATAAACATTTTTTTGGCACAGCCTGCTAGTTCAGAGGATCAACCTGTTGATGAAGAAAATGTAAAGATTCATATAGCTAGTCCTCCACCACCTCTTCATGCTTCTGATGGGGAGGAGGTAGAAGGGGGAATTGATTTCACTGCTGAAGAGGAAATTGAATCCACCAAAAGGACTAATGAAAATGAATTGTCTGATGGATGTATTTCGCCAAACTCCTCAACATTGGCACCTTGGCAAAATCTTGCTCCTGTAGATCATAAGCAGTCTCCTAGAGCTGATGATGACTGTGTAGATAATTATAATCCATCCTCACCAACTGAAAAATGTGAGCCAGAAGACAGTAAGAAGAGTCTGAGAACTTTCAAAAGTGGGGTCCATACCCCTTCTCCTTCTCTCTGTAAACAAAAGAAGCACAAATCTAAACATGCCTGCCTTCACAGTACACCAGTCATAGAAAGGAGGATCGCATTTCCCGATGTGATACCACTTACTCCTGTGACCACAGGTATGTTGCTATACATGATTGCTTAATAACATATTCCCCATGTGGCTGAAGCAGATCCGACTGCTGTTAGTACAAATAAGTATGTGAAATGCATGCCCTGTATTCTTTATATTTTAGACAATTTACACCAAGTGATCATCTGGTACTATTTTAATCTCGAATGAAAACCATAGTTTTATGGAAGAGATGTCCTATCATTTAGAGGAAGCTGCAATTCTTATTTATTAATTTCAGGTGTTTATATAGTGCCGACAATTTTTTTTACATTTTTTTTTTTTTTTAACGCAGCGCTTTTACATGCACATTCACATCAGTCCCTGCCTTCAAGGAGCTTACAATCTAAAGTCCCTATATCACACGCATACATACAGGGCCAATTTAGACAGGAGCCAATTAACATACCAGCAGCATGTCTTTGGAGTGTGGGAGGAAACCAGAGTATCTGGAGGAAACCCACTCAAGCACAGGGACAACATGCAAAGTCTTTTTGTAGATAGTGACCTGGCTGGGATTCGAACCAGGGACCCCCAGTGCTGCAAGGCAGAAGCGCTAGGTCAAAACATATTTTATAGATTGGCTTTATTGAATTTTAAACTAAACTTTATCATTGTGCTACACACTGTTCTTTGGGTGCTGCGTCTAAGAGTTCCGGCTCTCATACAGTGAAGGATCCTGACATTCACCCTTCCTTTCCTGTCCCCTTATCCATTCATGGACATAGGACAGTCATTAGCGGTAACTTATGTAATTTGTGGCTATTCCCCCCAAGAATTCCTGGAGTTCTGCTTTAAATGCTAATTGTCAGTGTTTTTTCTTTCCATTAGTTATTTTTAATTAACTTGCAGTGTGCATTTGAACATGCTAGAAAATTTGACTAGTCAATTCTCTAGCAGTTCCCCTCTGTCCTTGCACGTCATAGGTATTTTTGGGAGTGTCTAATTACTGTCTGTGCTAGCCAAGCTCCTACACCCTTCTCCTCATCTCCCTACTTAACCTATTATGTAGCAGCTGTTGGAGGAGTCACTAGAGTGACACCTCTGAATCCCCTGGGGCTGCTGACATCACGTCAAAGATGGTTAAAAGTGGAAAAATGCAATTGGTGGTTTGGCTAAGACACTATTGCTTGCCGTAAAGTAATAATTTTCACAAAATATTTAGTGTAAGTGGACCTTGGGTGCACTCACTGGAAGAAAATGCAGAAGCTACATTAGTCCTGTTTTCCTTTTTACTGTCGGATTCTCTCATGGAACAGCATTTTCAAGAAGCAGTGTTAAAATAAATGGTACTGCATCATTCTACATGGGCAGAATCCGCAGTCTTTTTCATTTTAACATGATCCAAAGTATACACTTTGCTGAGCACTTGTGGCTGTGGAAGGTCTTGGATTCATGCAGCCGAGCTGTCCTAGGCAGTGAGAACTGCTTGGTAATATTCCCACCTTTGTGTATGAGTATAAATAGTATAGATATAGCTGAAGGAATCCTATAGCAGTTTCTAAGATTTTGCATAATTTACATTTTCACTATTCCCTCTAATATATACAGCTGAAACTCGAATAATTAGAATATCTTGCAAAAGTAATTGCAGTAAGTGCTGCAAAAGGGGCCCAAACCAAGTACTGAGTACATATGCATGCTTGTACTTTTCAGAGGTCCGATATTGTTCTATGTACAATCCTTGTTTTATTGATTGCATGTAATAAATCTACTTTTTTGAGGTTGTGGATTTGGGGTTCTCGGGGTTTTCATGAGCTGTAAGCCATAATCATCACAATTATGACAAATCATGGCTTGAATTATCTTGCTTTGCATGTAATGAGTCTATCTCATATATTAGTTTCACCTTTTAAGTTGCATTAGTGAAATAAATGAACTTTGCACGATATTCTAATTATTTGAGTTTCACTTGTATATTGTCTTTTAATTTCTAAAGCACGTTCTCAAAAAATGAATCCGAGAAGAGGAGCAAACCCTGATAAGCTGCGGAGAGTACTACTAACCACTCAGATGAAGGTACGAGTTGACAACAGTTCACATACAGTTTTGTTGGGAATAACCAGTCATCTTCTCAGAAAACTTTAACACTTTTTGGCTACTCTGCTTTTGCTGTGGAGAGGCTAGGTCAGTGCAGTATCTTGAAACACACCCAACAGGGTGCCAACATCTTCAACGCGCTGCTGGGGGCCTTTTTGAAACTTCTGGCCTGCACAGGTTAGTACTCAATGGCCTAGGGGTAACCAATAGCATTGTTACTCTGCTGCAGGTCATGGCAGAGTAGTGGTGGTGAATCCCAGCATTTTGCTTTACTAGTAATACAGATATGAGGCAGACGTGACATTATTGCTCAAGAGACCAGGATTTTCCAAAGATGTAGGCACCTGTTAGGTGGAGGGGCCTGATTTGCTACCGGAATATAAACTCCCATAACTCCAAACCCACAGGCATCCACAGATGGGCCAATGTGACTGAAGGTAATCTGTAAAGATCCGCTGGTTTTGCTTAAAATTGTCAACATAGTGATGTTGTCCCTTGAAAGTATAATAAAAGAAACCTATATTCCCCACAAAGTTTTGGCTTTTGTTCTTTAACATCTATTGGTAAAATAAACGTGAACGTTTGCTGCTATGAGCAGCTTTCATGAATCCTGTGTCATCTGTAATTTGAGGCTCCATCTTCTGTCGCTTGTTTCTTGTGCATAGAATCAGTTTGCTGCATTGGGTCACGTGAAGAAGGAAACGTCTCAGATCGAGGGGCCTTCTCTAAATAACTCCTACGGTTTCAAAGTCAGTTCCCACAATCTTCAGGATGCAAAGGTCTTACATGAGGTAATTTATACTTTGAGATGTACTCTGTATTTTGCAATATTATATAGTTTTTGTGTATGGCTAGCCACAGTTTAAGTGATTTATCAACGGTCCACCAGACAAGTCTTTGTCTCTTTTCACTGACAAAGGGCTGCTGTCCAGCAATCTACAGGTTCGTTGACATACACAGAAGGGGCTGTGGGTCGTTTGATGCCTTAGCCCTTATCGGAGATCAACCTACTGGGAAGGGTTGATTTAATAGGGGAAAGGCTGTCATAGATGCATGTTTGGTTATGTCTGGTAATGTCCATGCCACCAGCAGCCGGTTCTTTACCACTACTGACCTCTACTATGGGCACATACTTCAAACACTCGCCCGCTCTTCTGTGGGAGTGTCCTGTTCCTCTGTAAGTGAAGGAGTTTAAGGCTGGTAATAGATGTGCAGATTTACTGAGAATTTTTTTTTTCTTCCCCCCAGTTGTCTCCCAGGACAGCATGCGAGAGACAGGGGCTCCTCCCCTCAGACATGAAACTTATAACCAGATTAGAAGTTAAAAGGCTGCCTCCGTTTTTTTTTGTTTGTTTGTTTTGTTTCCCCTGTCTGGAGAAGCCACATTACTGTTGGAACTATGTGGTGGAGAGCCTCTGTCTTTCACATGCTTAGGCTTGGTTCCCCCCTCCCTCCTTCGGTCTTATTGGCCTCCAGGGTTCCTCCTCTGTACAGACGGAAGGTTTCCTTCTCCCTGGTTTCCCTCTCCCCTTCCATGTCTGGGGAGTGCCTTGATGAGGGCTGTGCGTTCCGTGTGGCCACGTCACAGAGTACATCACTTCCGGTAGGGGATGACCTCCTTTCTGGGCTCTGGAGGCTGTGCATTCCAAGGGGAAGGCCCTGGCTGGTATATCATGCCGCTCCCTCCCAGCAGCGGCTGCGAGGACGCCAGTCTGGAGCACAGCACTGCAGCAAGCATGGAGCCCTTACTGCAGACTCAAGCTCTGGTGGGTTTAGGCACCCCTTGTACCAGCCCAGCTTAGGTAATAAGTTTTTATGTTCTAGTAGCAGAGGAAATTTAGCATAAATGATCTGATCTGTAGGATCTTGGCAATGCCAGTCCCTCTCAGGCTGACTCTTACATTGAGGAAGATAGCTGACAGGACAATCCTTCCAGAATATGTAAATGTAAGCTTTTGCTGTAGGATGTAGAGAATTTGCTAAAATCTATGAGACTTTGTACATTCAAGAGAAAAAGGTTCATCTTTTCAGACATGATCTGATGTACGAGGGATTACAAAGGAGGAAGTCCAGAGTGTTTCCTGTCCACAAAATACTTTGTGACACCATCCTTTAGGAATGGGCGGAACCATAAATAAAGCCTTTCCTATCTAATAACTTGAAATTGAGATTCCGTTCCATGAGGATTCAGCCATGGTCGGAAATAAGAACTTTAGGCTTGATGCTTCTATTTCTAAATTTCCTTCGGCTTGGGATTCTGCTCTTCCTAATTTGCCCACCTTAACCACAGCCTGTGTTGCCAGGAATATGGAATTCTGGCTTTCTCAGTTAAAGGCTCACCTGGTTGCCGGTACTCCCAGGGAACAGTAATTAGAGTCTCTTCCTATGCTATTCATTGCAGATGCTTTGATAGAATCAATAAGAATGTCCACTTGATCGTCAACCCTTATTCTTCCCGTTGTGCCCTGTGACTCAAAACCTGGGAAGGTGACTCGGCATCCATGCTACGTTTGTGTAACCTGCCTTTTTCATGTGATCCTCTTTATTCTCCCTCCCCAATAAACTAGTCCTAATGACGCCTTACTCCCAGTGGGAGGATGATTAGGTAGATTTCTTTCACAGCGGAGATCAATTTTCTCCAACGCTTTCATCCTTGAGCTTATAGAAGAAGGATACAGGCTGGAATTTGATACTCCCCGTCTTTTGAGATTTCTGGTGATGGATCTTCCCAAAGACCCAATAAAGGCCAATGATCTTTGCCTACTGTTGGGGGATTTAGTAGACCAGAATGTGTTCCAGTTCCGAGGCAAGAACAGGGTGAAGGTTTTTATTCTCACGTCTTTTATAGTAAAGAAACCTTCGGGGAAATTTTGCCTTATCCTGAACCTAAGACTCTTGAATGCATCCATCAAGTGCAAACATTTCAGGATGGAATCCAGTCAGGACTATTCTGCAACCTAATTCCTTACCTGCAAACCTGGATTTAAGGGACTCTTGCACGTCCCCATCAGGAAGTGTTCTCAGAGTTTCCTACAGTTGGCATTAAGGATAGGGTTGGGGTTTCATCACTTTCAGTTCAAAGCACTTTCTTTTGACCTCTCCTCAGCCCCTTGGATATTTTTCAAGGTTCTGGGGATAGCTCTAGTGCCCTTAAGGCTTCGGGCAATCAACATTATCCCATACCCGGACAACATACTTCTGACAGCATACTCTTAAGTTCATTTGGAGAAAGATCTGAAGTTCGCTCAGAGCCAGCCTAAAGCCTGGGCTGGCTGATAAATGTACAGAAATCAAATTGGGTTTCTTTCCAGATTGTGACCATCGGTGGGGTGCATTTTGTAAGCAATAAAAAGGAAGATATTTCTGCCAGAAAAGAAAATTCTTCTAGCTTAAGGGGAATCAGTCGATCCCTAAAAGATTCATCATGTCCAAAGTGGATCTGATGACTTGTTTTCCAGCCGTCCTGTGGGCGCACTTTCATCAAACACTTCTTCAGGCTTTTCTCCTAAAATTTTGGGACTGCACCCAAGAGTATGCAATTAGCTTTTGGAGGTACCAGAAGTCCCCTTATACAGACTACGTAGTATACAGATGTGTCCCCTGCACTCATTTCAGCTTGTAGTGATAGGCACGGATGGCGCCGTGTATGTTCAGGCTAAGAAAGTAGTAGATCACCAGCACTTGAAAAATACTGTTTCAAATCTTTGTGTTTATTGATATGTAGCGTCACATATATCAGATAGCCAACGTTTCGGACTATGTCGCCCTGATGAAGGGAGCCTGCGTGGCCCCGAAACATTGACTATTTGATATGTGACGCTACTTATCAATAAATGAACACAAAGATTTAAAACAATATCTTTCGACTGCTGGTGATCTACTTTCTCACCCTTATATAGGCTGTCACTTTGGGCAGGCGCAAATCTGGCCTCCTTGACAGCGATCCACCTCAAAGGTACTCATAACATTTTGGCAGATTTTCTCAGTCGCCACTATGTTCTCCAGGAAGAATGGAATTTAAATACTCGGGTGTTCTCCTGACATAAACATGGGAATACTCAGAAGTGGATCTCTTTGCTCCCCAGTAGAATACCAAGACAAAACTGTTGTTATGGAGCAGTTGCCCTGGATGCTCTCACAGACCCTTGGAAGTTCAGACTTTGCTATGCTTTTCCTCCAGTCCATCTCTTATCAGGGTTCTTCAGAAGTTTCTTCATGAGGACATGAACCTCATTCTGATTTCCTCATATTGGCCCAAGAGTGGTTTTCTCTTCTATTACTAACCAGTCTTCTTCCCTGGGTTCTACTGGACAGGTTGGACTTAATCTCACAGGGTTCAATCCGTAATTCACTTGTTCAGATGTTTAAACTGACTGCTTGGTTTCTGAGGAAGAGATCCTTAAAGCCAAACAGCTCATCGAAAGTTATCAGTACTCTGTTGAATTACTGTAAACTGGTTACAAGAAGTGTTTACAGGAAAGTATTGAAGACCTATAATTCTTGGTTAAGGACTAATACTGAAACGTCCTTTTGCCCACGCCGCCTCTCGCGCATGAGCAGGAAACTGTCAGAATTATAAATAGCTGGTGATGGCTGTTTACATACAAGTGTTCCGGCGGCTGTAGAGCCGCCTGATCGCATGTATGTGTAGCCGCTCGTTGCGCCCTCCCTTGCCGCTGGTCCCCAGCTCTGCTGTGCCCGGTGCGGGCTCGGCAACTGGCACGGCAGCTCTGTGACCAGAGTTTAGAGGAATTCAGTATGATCACCCTCTGATCTCCCCGACTGTCTCTGAATGCAGGAAGTGATGTATATTACATCACTTCTGCATTCAGCTGTAAAAAAAAAAAGTTAGTCACACATAAAAAAAAACACATTTTTTAAAAATAATTTGCAGTACTTTTTTCTTTATATAGTAAAAAATAAAAACCCCAGTGATGATTAAATACCCCCAAAAGAAAGCTCTTATCTGTCCCCCAAAATTTTAAAAAATGAATTTCAGTACAGCGTTGCGAGACTGAATAATTGTCAAAGTGCTGCAGCGCAGAATACAGAAAAATGGCCCAGCCAGGAAGGGGGTTTAAACAAGGTGCAGAAAAATACCTGTTTATCAGCCATAAATATACTGGGCTCCTAAAGTCCTGTTGTGGGCTGACATCATAGAGCACACTGTGGACAGAAATCACAGGACACTTTCTCTGCCCTGCTCATTTGCCTCTGCTAAACTACTGAATCCCTCCTCATCACAACATAGGGAATAATTGTTCTGTAGTCCAAAATAGGAACTTGGAAGGCTACATTTGAGTTAACACAATACATGTATGGAGGACAGCTCTTGAGTTTGGACGTAATCGGCAAGTATTTTTAAACTCGTATAACAGAATGCTTTCAATAGTATATTTAGTGAACCAAAAGGGAGGAAATAAGAGAAGCTGATTTGTAGGGTTTATGTACACTTGAAAGTAAACTTTGGCAAAGCTTTAGCATTTGGTGGATGGCATTAGTGGTTTGCTGATTGATTTTACTTGTCATCTGGAGTTATTGTACAACAATAACCCAAAATATGTACTCTATGGTTCAGTCTATGGAGCAATATAGTGGCAGCATCTTTATCTTTCTGGTCTCTGAGTGTAGCAGATAGTATAATGTTTCCTATTTGTTACAGGTTCAACACCTGACTCTTATGTGCATGGAACTTCATACAAGAACTCGACGTGACTTGGAACCGGATCCTGAATTTGACCCAATCTGTGCTCTTTTCTACGGTCTGTCTTCGGACTTCCCACTGCCCCAAAGTGACAAAACACGGACTACTGGTGCAATCATTATCAGTCAAGACTCTGCTGCCAGTGAAGGTGCACAATTTTGATTTAGACTAGTCGAAATCTTGATTTAAAGATGTGAACACTTAAGCAAACTTACAATGGTAATATATTAAAGCCATTTGTATGAAAAGAAAATAACTTTGTCTTTGTCTCTTTATCCAGGTAGCAGAAGCCAGACACCATTATTCACCAGATCAGCCATCACAGGCTTCCAGATCACCTATGCTTCTGACGAGAAGGACCTGTTTGAAAAACTTTTAGGCCTGATCAGAAGGCATGTTCTGCTCTTTTAAATTGAGAGAAACTGTAAATTGTTTGACAAAGATTACAGACATTTTTTGAACAAGACGTTTCGTATAAATTTTTTTTAGTTTTCGTATTTTTGTTGTTAAACACAGGGGCGGCTTCTTTTTTTTTTTGCAGAGCATTTACTTGTTACATATTAGCATTCATCCCTGTAGAAGGTGTGTTTTGCTGGAAAACGCTTTGCGTATGCAACAAGCCGTTTTTTTTTTAATGCACTGATAGCTCTGTGGCTTCCAATGCTTCTTCAGATTGCCGCTCCATAGGAGAGCACTGTAGGAGTGGTTGTAAACACTGTGCTTCCTCATAGTGCTCACATCAGGAGTGTAGTGATGTTACAGCGCATCCTGTCAGTACAGAGACTCGGGCTGAGCAGTCACGGCTCTGTCCAGCCTCTCCCTACAGCCGTGGATCACTATTATATTTATCTTTTGTGGCTATTTGCATATTGATACATATATCTTAGAATTAAATAAAAATATACCATCCCAATGTGAATCCCCAGGTCACAACAATGTCAAATGATCTGGATGACACTTGCTTTCAGTGCGCAAGCATCAAATGCCCACATAGGGGAATAAAATGTTCAAGTTTTCAGCAATCGCAAACCTGTGAAAAGTTGCCATCATACTGATTTGTGTCCTCATCAGCCCGTCTTACTATTATCCTAATGTTACGCTACGCTAACAATTTGTGCAAAGTGTTTCTCCCCCCCTCCTGCTTGCGTCACAGTATAATGTTGAAAGGGGAGTAAAGGTCTCTTAAAGTAAAATTCAAATGTTACCATTGACCTTTACTATTCTGCTACATTACATAAAAGTCAAACTAATGTAATATGAATTTAATCAGCAGACTGTTGATTATATTTTGCAGTAAATATAAGTACACAAATTAGGTTAACGCTGCTTTGGGTAAAAAGACGGGAAAATGCATTTCTCTTCCGTTCATTGAAGGACACAGCCATCAGAAGATCAAACATTGGGTTATATATCGCTACCTGCAAGAGTAGGATGCTAGGCATACAAAAAAAAACGAAAGCCAACGCAGGGGTGGCCCCTACTGGTGGCTAAACCCCCCGCCCCCTCATCTGCAACAACCCACTCAGTTTTTTACTTGGCTCTTCGGGCCAGTATTTTCTTTTCTATTTTTCATTACTCTGTTTTGGACCCACCCTATATTTCACACTGCTTTGGGATGTCCCAATGGTCAAGGTCTCCTGATGGCTGTGTCCTTCAGTGAATGGGAAAGAAAATAGGATTTTTGTGCTCACCATAAAATCCTTTTCTCTGTGTTCATTCAAGTACACAGCACCCGCCCAATTGTGGGTGTATTGAGTTTCTGTGGAATGCTTGCTACTAACTGAGTGGGTTTTTGCAGAGGGGGTTTTGACACACCAGCAGGTGGTCGCCCCTGACATTATAACCCAATGTCAAAGATCACCTGATGGCTGTTTCCTTCAATGAACCCAGAGAAAAAATATTTTTATTAACTTGGTTTTATTGAAAATAAATAAAACACTAAAAATAGCAAAAACCCATGTATCCAAATTTGCTACCAAATGAAATCCCTATCTGTCACAAAAAATTGATGTATAATACATTGGGGTAGACTCCAAAACCTTAAAGATATGCAAAACCACAACATTGCGGGGGGGTGAAACACCCTGTGACTTCAAAGGATTTGGGAAGAAAAAGGTCTGGGGACCCAAGTGGTTAAAAAAATGAAATTGTATAGAGAAGATAGAAGGGTATGTTTGAGCTTTAGCATATACGCTATATACTTAAACATACTGTTATTTACGGTATATGCGGTAAGTACATTATATCGTAAAATAAGGATATATATATAAATACACAATATTTGTCACTTTTTACAAAAGGCTTGAGGGAGGGAGGAGAAGAAAAAAAGGATATTTTAGAAAAGGAAGAAAAAGGTGCCACATAGCACAACTGTTGCTATGGGGGGGCGGGGGGGGGGGGGGCCGCGCACCCACATACAAAATACAAGCGACCAGACGGCTCTATAACCACCTGACCGCCTGTGTTTAAACAGCCATCGATGGCTGTTTTGAATTTCAGCAGTTTTCCCGCTCATGCGTGTGCTGGCCTGGCAGAGGAGGTGAACCTCTGAAGCGCGTTGCCTAGCAACATGTGACACCTGACGAACCGGACGTACTCAGCAGCTGTGATCTCGTCTTGAGGAGAACCAGCTACAGCACTGCTCAGCCACTGGATCAGATCTGTCTTCCAGCACAGGTGTTCTGGAATCTTTCTGGACTGGACTCTGCTCTCTCCATGTGCCGTCTATCCTGATAACAATCTTGGACCACCAGCTGAGATCGAACTTTCATCTGATGTGTGACATGTGAGATGTTTTTAAATATCCTGTAAGTGCATTACTTTTAACCTTTATTAAACAGTAACTTTTATACTGCATTTAGATCCATGTGCCTTTTTTATGTTTAGTCTTAAAAACTCCTCTTGAACATACATCACTGGACACAGGGAGTTATTTCTTTGATCACTGGGTTACGAAGCTACCTTCAGGTGATTGGACACTGGCAAACCCATCAAAGCTATAGAACAGCCCTGCATAACCCCTCCCATTCCCAGCCTGCCTGTCTTTTCGAGAGGACTTTTTTTCTTTTTTACTTTTGTTTTTTGCAACATTCTTCAAGCAAATTTTCTTTAATGCTGATCTAAGCCACTTTGGAACCTCCAGCTGCTATCTGGATCGTTTTTTTGTTTTTTTCCTCAGCAAAGCCTTGGCGCGCTGTACCCAGACCCTGCCGGAAGGAAGATATGGGGCTGGCCTGTAATTTATTGTAAGTCACTGGATCTTGCATTAGTTACCCTCATTAGCACTTTGTGCAGCATGTGTGGTTAGCCACATAGTGCTTTTATAGACCCAGGGCTGTCATCGATCTATGAAGCCCTGACCCTAAAGACCCAAAGATGGGATGGCATGTCTTCTCTGCCACTGCTGCATCCATGGTAGGACCAAAAGCCTCCTCAGGCAATTTGCAGTCCCCCACGTGCCTAGGCAGTATTCAAGAGTTGCAATTTAAGACAATGTACAGCCTTAAGGAATTGACATTGACACCATTAGGCTAAACTTGTGACCTAGGGGCCAGGGACAGTGCCTCGGCAGCTCCTCACCAGGTACTGTTCTGTGCATGTGCCCTCCATATTGACATTCTGACACATGCTTTTAGCCAGCCACGTGCTCTGTTCTACACTCTCCAGTTTTCCCAGAGAACTTCACTGCCACACTACTGCACAAGCCTTCTGCTGCATCAACACTCAATATCCTGGGATAGGACACAAGCTTTAGTTGATTTGCCAGTGTCCAATCACCTGAGGATAGCTGCCCAACACACTGGTTTAAGAATTTGCTCCCGGTGTCCTGCGATGAACTCCAAGAAACATATTTTACAGGTAAGGCAAAACTCTTATTTTACATTACCGATAATGCTGAAGGCAGTGACTGTGGCATAGTACACATCTTTACTGAAGAGATCCTGGTACTGGATGTTTAGTCTGATTTGAAATTGGTTGAGTCCTTTCATTGTTCTTTTATGACTGGGACATTAGTTTTGGATTGTCTGATGCATGTATCTGTATACTGTATGTTAATATACAATATATAATTTTTTTTTCTGGTGTCATGTTTTTTTTTTTTCTCCCCCAGGTATGATCCTGATATCCTTCTAGGATATGAAGTTCAAATGCACTCCTGGGGTTATCTCCTGCAGAGGGCCTCAGCCCTTAATGTGAACCTTTGCCAGCAAATGTCCAGGATACCTGGTATGTCCGCACACTAACGGGGAAAAAAAAATCCACTTCTCAAACTCCACATCGTTCTTTCAGTGTTCACTAAGGCTCCCATGTTCTCTTTCAATGCTTGTTCTAATTTAACTTTTTCTTTTTTCTTTTTGTAGAGGACAAAAATGAGAACCGGTTTACTGCAGACAAGGATGAGTATGGTGCAGACACAATGAGTGAGATCAATGTAGTTGGCCGGATTGTATTGAATGTTTGGAGGATGATGAAAACAGAGGTACTTTTTTTTAAACTGTTTCTGAATTCACTAATGGGTCTGTTTATTAAACATGTGATGGGTAATTCACCATGGTCTGATATTAGGGGAACATTTACCATAGTAAAATTAATGGACGTTTGTATAGCAAAAAAAATTAAATTACCGGACATTCAGCAACATGCCCCTGTACTAGGCATTATAGTAAAACATCTTCTTGAATATGCAGTTCACTTTGGGGGAACCAATTCACAAAACAACATGTTGCAGAACAAAAGAGTGCAGAGAAGGGCAACTAAAGTAATAAGAGGGGTGGAGGAGCTTATCAGAGACATGGAGGGAAATATTACCATAACATTTGCTCATTTTAAGGTCGTTGTAAATGACAAGAGCGCACTCTTTTCACCTTAGAGAAAAGAGGTTTAATCTCCACATACTGAAAGGCTTCTTTACATTTCAAGATTCCAAGGTCTAGCCAACTCATTGTTTTCCAACAAAGGTTGGATATGTTTCTAAATGCACAAAATATATATGGCTATTACTATTTATAAGAAGTAACACCATAGATTTTTGATCCAGCAGTATTGATTTGCCTTAGGGGATCAGGAAGTAATATTTTACCCTATTGCAGCAAGTTGGACCATGTCTCTACTGTAACAATAACCCTATTTGCAACAATCCCTGCACATTCACCTGACAATCCCTCAGTCTGTTTGTAAATTTGCCTGCTTGAGTTGATGAAGCGTTCAACTAAAAATGCAATAAATGTCTAATAGAGAGTGTTGAACATGTGTTTTTAGCACAGGTTTAAAAAACATTTCCAAGAAAAAAAAAATCTGCTAAAAAAATAGCATAGTGTCTGGCCTGCTCCTAAGCAGATTGGCACGCCAGACATGCGGGTTGTAGATCTATAACAAATGGGCAGTGAGCATGCAGTGCTTTAAGAAGATCCCCCACACAGAGCTCAGGTGATGGTACTGATGAGCCTTTTTGGTATTCCTGGTGCTCAGGAAAGGTGTTGATAGAAAGGGAGCTTATGTGCCACTTGCATGCCCTCTTCCTGGTGAACTAGGGGTTCCATTTACAGTGAGTGTGGCTATGAGATTCAATAAACACACAAGCACATTGTAAATACTATATTGTTACCTTCCAGGTTCCAGAGATGTCTAAAACTTTTTTTCTCCAGAAAAGGAGCACAGCTTTTTTTCGCACTCGCTTCTCAATGGTGCATAGAGAAGTAAATGGATTTACACAATTTACAATTGTGTAAAAATAAATTTGTTTTCGTACTCAAAAGCTGTTTGACGGTATTTTTGATATTCGACAGCTGTTAGATTTGTCAGGTGCACAGTTATCCTATTATAAATGGGTTGAATGTTGACGGTGTCTGCATGAAAGGTGAATGCTGTTGCATGTCACAGGGTCAAACTGCCAAAAAGGAATAATTGTGGAACATTTTAGTAACACTTTTTTTTTTTTTTTTAAACAAACCCCTAATAATAAAGTAATATCATGTTACCTACACTTGCTGTGTCTTTTCAGGTTTTGTGTTGCCCCATCAGATTGTGCATACAATTTACACTTCATAAGTTTAATGTTGAAACAAACAGCATGTTTAGATAACATGTGTTTACCCACAATAAAGGAATAGGTGTCCTGCATTCTTTCAGTTATTTATGAAAATTCTTATATTTGTGTCTGTAGTGTTTTTCATTGATGTAATAGGGCAGGGTTTTATGGAGACCATTATATGTGGATAGATGTATCGGAAATTAGAACAATGACAGTGCTTGTGCCCTATTTAATTAGAAGTAGTCAGTATAATGTAGGAAGCAAGCAAGTATCCCTTTTGTATTACTACCGGTAGGTCCTGTAACCTCTTTAGTGGTGAGCTGTAGGAGACATGTCTTCCTATATGTCTATTATCCTATCCTAGAAAATACTGAAATCTTACTTTGCTTATTTATAACTCATATTATTGCTAATATACTTTACCTTTTTTGCTCTATTCTGCTTTTTTTTTGTTTTGTTTTTAATAAAACTTATTTTTTTTATTTTTTTTCCCTCAGGTGTCTCTGACTAATTACACTTTTGAAAATGTGGCCTTCCATGTCCTTCACCAAAGGTTCCCCCTCTTTACCCTTCGAACATTATCAGATTGGTTTGATCATAAATCAGATGTTTACAGGTAATGTCTGTGAAGGTTTTCATTCATCCAGGCCATGGTATATCTGTAAAAAATAAGTCAAGGCAACTGGACCAGCTTTCTCAATTCAGAATGACTTGTACAAAAAATTATCTAGGAATAATCATGGTGAATGTTGCTCCAATCCACATAATAGGTTAGTCACAACCAGGTGTTGATTGCATTTCCATAAGTGGAGCTAGGTGTTATTAACTTGCCCAGAGAGTGGTGTTAAAACAGCATTGTATGTGGCAGACAATAGATGTCTAACCCCCCCCCCACCTCTATTCAAGCTTGGCTTCTCCATTTTTACATAAATGGTCTCCTTCACACCTGTCTTCAAAGGAGTGACCTTTTTCCATTAGATGTAGGTATACTGCTGAATCCTGAACAGAGGGTTTGGCTCGTCTATGCTTTGGCATACGCTGGTGTAACTGCTGTTTTGTTTCACCGACATACAATATTAATAACACCTCCTAGACTCCAATTATGCGAATGCAATCAACACATGGTTGTGACTAACAGATTATGTGGATTGGACTGACATTCACCATATTCATTCCCAGCGAATTTTTTGTACAAGTCATTCTGAATTTAAAAAGCTGGTTGGATGACCAGTGAAACGTCTTCAAACAAAAGACGGCAAGTCCAGTTGCCTTGACTGAGTTTTTTTTACAGATTTACAGGTAATGTTTGTAAGCATAAAACTGATAACCCACTTTTCAATTTTGTTTTCTAAAATTTATAAGTTTGTATATTTTGTTCCGAAACAGTACAAATAAAGCAAAACAAGCACTTTAATAATGTAGATGTTGCTGTGACAAACATGAATGCCTTTAGTTCAAAATATTTAGGGATTGTGATTACATATGTGCCTTGTATTAAGTTTGACTACAGACATTTTCTTTAAAATGATTGTTTTGACAAACTAAGGTGTACAGAGATGGTACATAGATCAGTCTTTTGTAACTTTTTTATATTCCTTATGTATATATTTTTTTGCAATCTTTACGTGTGTGTGTATAGGTGGCGGATGACAGAGCATTATATGAGCAGGGTGCATGGGACCCTCCAGTTATTAGAACATTTGGACTTAATCGGAAGAACCAGTGAATTGGCAAGAGTTTTTGGCATTCAGTTTCTACATGTTTTAACCAGAGGATCACAGGTAAAGTAATATGAGCATTATTTATTTATTTATCTTGAAATACAAATATATCTTCTAAAGGATTTTTTTGCCCCCCAAAAAAGATGAGGAAATGTTAAGGAAAACTTGCTCATGCTCAGTGAAAAAGCATCAGTACATTTACAGGTCAGAGTGCTAAGTTTATAAGAGGAGGTTTCTGTGTAAGGCATTGGGTTTCCCTGCTGCAAAGGTGCTTGATAAAAACACACAGATAATGCTGCTACTATATCAGGTATAGCACATTTTTTAAATGAAAAGAGCAGGTCCACATAGTCAGTTGTTAATATTAGGAGGTTTTACATAAAGCGGTTATCACGTGATAAAATGTGCATTGTTACTGGAAATTATAAGTTAAATACATTTTAGAGAAGTGAAAAATGTAGCTTTTTTACATTGTATGAAATAAAATAGGGCAAATGCCAAACATGTTCATTAACCACTTGCCGTCCGCCCGTTGCAAAAAAACAGACGGACGGCAGACTCCCATGGCCAGGTTGCTGTAATTAGACGGCATTTTTTTCTGCTCGCGCGCGCCCCCTAGGGCAGAAAAAACCCGCCTGTTCTTTACAGCCGTTACAGGCTGTTTGACATACAACTGATCAGCGGCTATATAGCCACTGATCGGTTGTATTTTGCTCCCATCTCTGCTTCATCAGCTTCTTTTGGGGTCTCAAGGTGACAGGGGTCTTAGATACCCCTAATGTCTCCATAAAGAGGACCTGTCAGTGTGCCTTTGCCATTGTTTAGAGGGATTGTTATTTCCCTATGTGATAGCAATAACAATAAGTGTAAAAAAGTTTAATAAAAAAAGTTTAAAAAAATCAACAAAATGCTTAAGTCCCCCACGCCCACGTTTACGCACATATAAACGTAAATACGTGTTCGATGCGTCAGTGTGCGAAAATGACAATTGCGCTACACACGTTACATATCGCCGCGAGCGGTGGAGTGAGAGCAATAATTTTAGGGCCATCAATCACTGATAAAACTAAACTGATATAAAAAATCAACAAAATGCTTAAGTCCCCCACGCCGACGTTTACGCAAATATAAACGTAAATACGTGTTCGATGCGTCAGTGTGCGAAAATGACAATTGCGCTACACACGTTACATATCGCCGCGAGCGGTGGAGTGAGAGCAATAATTTTAGGGCCATCAATCACTGATAAAACTAAACTGATGAGCGGTAAAAGCTTTTAAAGTGTTGCCTATGACCAGTTTTGGGTATCGTAGTTTTTTTGAGGTTTCGCACGTGTGCAATTTTAAGGCTTGACATGTTTTGTGTCCTTTTTACCCGATGTGACCCCGCCTTTTATATTTTACCAAAAAATTGGGTAATAATAAATGTATTATAATTTAATATAGGGGAAAGTTTAGTTTTTTTTAATTTTCGGCAGTTTTTCCTCAATATAGTAAAAAATAAAAACCCCAGTGGTGATTAAATACCACCAAAAGAAAGCTCTATCTGTCTGTAAAAAATGGTATAAAATTAATTTCAGTACAGCGTTGCATGACGGAATAAATGTCAGTCAAAGTACCGCAGCGCTGAACACTGAAAAATGGCCTGGATGGGAAGGGGGTTTAACACCGCGGACTTCAAGTGGTTAAGGGACGTAGGGGTCAGAGTAATATTGACAACTGGGTTATGCTGTTGTATTGAACACTGAAAACAAAAAAAAATCTGTTCAGCCTGTATAAGCCCTTCAACTCCCATCATGCTTCAATTTTTTTGCTAGTGCCCTAGGAGAATGAATGTCTTCTCTCCTTGAAATGTGCAAACTGTTTTCACTTGACATTTTTCATCAAGAACTTTTTCTTCAGTTAAGCTTTTTTGCTTACTGCAGAGCCAAGAGAACTAATTTACGTAGTTTTCCCATGTTGGCTGGTACTCTGCATAGCCTTGGATGATGTACCAGGACCCTGCTATGATAAAGATGTGGAGCTGGCCTGTAACGTGACTTTTGGACACTCTTCATGCAACTGGTGTACTGTGCTAGTTAGCTGCAGAGCACTTTACAGGTTCAGGGCCTTGGTACACCTGCTGGTGGAATCCGGTCTCTGAATTCTCCTTAGGGAGTATGCCCAGTGGAGGGGCTAAGACTGTTTGAAATGTGATTTGTTCCATTGGGTCCTGCATTGGTATTCTCCAGTACTTTGTTGCTGTGTTTGCTTGACAGACCACAGTTGTGATAGGTTTTGGGGGCTTGTTCCTCTTTTGGAGCCTGACGTGTTAATGTCTCCTGCTACAGCCCTTAGAAGTTGATGCTGGAAGTTTAGGTGCTGTGACACTTTCTATGGTCCATGTAAAATCAGTGCAAAAAATGCTTACTGTGTATGCCCTTCAATGGTAAGCACCTATTTGGTGCATTCTTAGACAACATTTGCAAAGATGGCACCCTTTTGATCCAGCAAAATAAAATGAAGCCTCAGGCAGGGGAAATCCAATCTTATGGCTACAGTACCTTTATACCATAGTCTCCATCCTTATTAACTAAATAAAACCCCAAACTATAAAATATAAAAGTATCACAAAATTCCTGTCCTGTATATTTAAAAAAAAAAAAAACACGGGCAATTCCCTCTTTCTGCTGGTGTTCCAGCATTACAGATGTCGGCTGTCTTCAGCATCACTCAAATTAGAAAGCAGCCAAGATAAGGTCCTTCTAAATAACTAAAAAAGCTATTTAGGATTCTTTTTCTTTTGACGTTTTTGTTTTATGTCTCAATTACGAGTGTGCCCAGAGTTCTACTTTAAGGGTTAGTTCACACCATCAGCAGTGCGTGCGACAGGCTCCCTTTTTTGCTGGGCAGGAGCGGGCGTGGCGTTGAAGTGAATGGCACCGTAGCCACGCCCTGCGGCTGCAATGCGATCGCCCGCACGGCAACCGCAAGGCACATTGCGCCTGCAGTGCATTCAAAATAGTGCTTGCAGCATTTTGAATGCACCGCACAGAACGCACTGAAGGCACAATGTGCCTTGCGGTTGTCGTGCGGGCTATCGCATTGCGGCCGCAGGGCGTGGCTACGGTGCCATTCACTACAATGGCCCGCCACGCCCCCTCCTGCCAAGCAAAAAAGGGAGCCGGTCGCAATGTGGGCAGTGCGTTCCGGGCCGGAATCGGTGTTCCAGCTCTGCTCACCTATCTTTGCAAAGGGACATCCCCTCCACCAATGGGGGACAATGTACACACCAGTTGATAGGTCATTTAGGCACCAAGCACTGTATTGTAGAGATCTGCGTCTAATCTCCACTCCAGGATGTGTACAGAATTCATGGCCGCTTTGTGCGTCTGTCTCGCTGTTTGATAGTACCATCAGTTTAGACATATTTATGTATTTCCCTATTAATCTGAAAAGCTATATGTGTGAAAATATTTTTTTTATTTTCCTAGTACCGGGTTGAGTCAGTGATGCTGCGTATTGCTAAGCCAATGAATTACATCCCTCTAACACCCAGCATCCAACAGCGCGCTCAGATGAGAGCCCCTCAGTGTATCCCACTTGTGATGGAGCCAGAGTCCAAATTCTACAGCAACTCTATTTTGGTTCTCGATTTCCAGTCCTTATACCCCTCCATAGTGATTGCATACAACTACTGCTACTCCACCTGCCTGGGGCACATGGAGAACATGGGGAAGTAAGTATTGTGCTTGTTTGCTTCTGTCTATGTTTGTGTTGTGCCAGGAATCATTAAGACTGATGGAGATCTGACAAGTTCCTTGCCACACTCACACTGTATGTATATTCACAGTTCAACTGACTGCACTATGTTGCACATAAGTTTTACATTGTCAAGTTTGTGTAGTACAGTTTCCTATCCTTCTGACACAATTCTGATATAATGTGTTTTTCTAGGTGTGAAGAGTTCAAATTTGGATGCACATCATTGCGTGTTCCTCCAGACCTGTTGCATCAGCTTCGACATGATATTACAATATCTCCTAATGGGGTTGCTTTTGTAAAGGTAAGAACATCTGGCACCATTATTTGATGCAGATTTCTTTTTTTTAAATTGTCAATACTTTAGGTATGGTACAGCAAATTTAGGGTTAAAAACTACCATATTGAAAAAGCTATACCACAAATACTGTTAAATTTGGGCAAAATAATTTGATCCCTATTGGGTTTGGTTATAAGTTGCCTAGGCCTATCGTAGGATATTGATATGACCAGGCCTCCTCCACTTTCATCTGTGTAAAGCTATATTAGCTTGATATACATCCACTTTTAACTGAAATGAATTATCTCTATTAGTATATTAATTCCCAATTTTTTTTTTCTCCTTTTTTTTTAGCCCTCTGTCAGAAAGGGGGTGCTGCCACGAATGCTTGAGGAGATTCTGAACACAAGAATAATGGTAAAGCAGTCCATGAAAGAATACAAACATGACAAGAGCCTTACACGACTGCTCGATGCCCGTCAACTTGGTCTGAAATTAATAGCCAATGTAACATTTGGCTACACTGCTGCTCACTTCTCTGGGAGAATGCCTTGCGTGGAGGTAAATTAGTGCAGATTAATAATGGTCGCTTATGTATATTTTATGTTTTAGAATATGTTCTTTGAGCTTCTTTGTTACAGTTTCTACCAGTTCTTGATCACATTTAATTTTGGCGACAATGTGTGAAAGTCTCGAAGTACTCTTTCATACTTCTCTGTTTTCCTGAGGTAAAATATGGATTCTGCTGCAATAAAAAGCATTTTAAGTGCAAATCCCATTCTCTACTTTGTAGCTGATTCACATCTATGCACTGCAGTTAATTGTGTTTTTAAAGGAAAGTATAAAGGCCCATTTACATCTGCGTGCGCACATAGGTATAAATTGTCCCTTTAACCCCTTTACTGCCCTTTAATGCACTGCCCACAGGTCCTGGGAATCATATGGCTGTAAGTTTTTGGCTGCTGAAGCAACCATGAATGTAAAAGCTCTGAAAATGCCAACGACATAAGATTTTCAATGAGCTGGCCAGCTAGAAGCAGTTCTGTTCCGATGTAAGCCTTAGACCTCATTCAGACGGGGGGGTACACGTGCGTGCGGCGTGTCACAGACGGGCCTATCCCGGGAGGGACAGCTGCTGAGTATAATTGCATGCAGCAGCCTGTTCTTGTCTATTGGAGGAGGTGGCTGTATGCCGTCATTCATACACCTGAACTTGCACATCGGTGCGGGTCTGGGTGTCCGCACTTAGACGCAGACAGTGTGCGTCCACGTGCAGACACCCGTATCTGCACCGATGTGCAAGTTCGGGTGTGTGGATGACAGCGTACAACCACGTCCTCCCAAAGGGAAAGAACAGGCTGCTGCGTGCAATTACATGCAGCACCTGTCCCTCACGGGATCGGCACGTCTACGCGTGTGCACGCCGCATGATGTGTGTGCCCCATCTGAATGAGGCCTTAGGCGTACACCGGAACTGCTTCCAGCTGGCCAGCTCTTTAAAGTCTTACATCGGCAGTTTGAGAGGTTTTAAATTCATGGTTGCTTCAGCAGCCAAAAACGTACATGCCATATGATTCCCAGGACCTGTGGCAGTTAGAAGTGCATGTGATCGGTGGCATGCTAACTGATCACATCCATTCACTACACAAACTCCGCTTCCCCAGGTGCCACAGCTACTTGCCGGAATGTAAACAAATGGCTGTGTGGGTGATTGTAGCAAACGTTATGAATAGATTTGATTACCTGGTTTAGTTTTTGTCTTATGAGGCACATAGATTTGAATCATTATGAAAAGCTGACCTATGCCATATTTGTTGATAGGTTGGAGACAGTGCGCTTTTCATATGTGTGTGAAGTTGTTTTGTTTTTTAGATATTTCCGTGTACAACTTGCAGTAAATTGTAAAACTGGGCAATCCTCTGTGTTTGCGCTTTGTAATACTTTTGGTTTCACAGGTTGGAGACAGTATTGTCCACAAAGCTCGGGAGACCTTGGAACGTGCTATAAAGCTTGTCAATGGCACGAAGAAATGGGGAGCCAGAGTGGTGTATGGTGACACTGACAGGTATCAGTTAATTTCTTGATCAATAGTACAAGGCCAGTTCTATGACCAAACCGTTCTCTATACAAATAAGTCATATTTTGCAGCTGCCACTCCAGCCATCCGGACAATCTTTATAGAAATATGCAGCAGTTTTAAGGTTATGCCCAGGTAGTGAATTTTATTGAGGTCTTGAACCACATGAAAGTCTGGTGTGCTGCTGGCAATCTGTCAAAATGAAAATGTATTCTTTGTTTAATCCCTTTATGACTAGATTTACACTGTATGTCTCCATCGTGAAGTGCCCAAATGACTGCTCACGTACACTGTACATGAGCAGCTATTCAGGGCTTTGAAATGCCGAAAACCGCTGAGAATCAGCGGTTACCGTTCATTCATGGATGCCTCAGTATTGAGGCATCCATTAATGAAAGAGTTAAGCTTTTGTAAAAGCTTATTTCATTAATGAATGGGTTAAGCTGCTACAAATATCAGATCGCTATCATGGATCTGGTATTTGACAGCTGAAATAGCAGAATGGTCTGCACACCACTCCGCTATTTCAGTTTTCACAGCTCTGTAGAGAATGGAATTTCCTGATGTTTACAGGCTGTTTGTTACATTCTTCAGCACAGAAATGTGTAAAAATGTGTTTCTTTGCTGAAATGTTTCAAGGTTTCTGATTGTCTGGGAACAATCAGAATCCTTTAGTGAGATCTAATCCTGTCATGCTGTCAGGTCACTAAGGTTATTATTGGCTGTTCCTAAGTTCGGAGCAGCCTAATAATAACCAAAAATGTATTAAATTATCAAGCAGTCATAACTGTGACAGTTGACCCTGAGGGCCTGTTCACATGACGTCTGTTTTGTGTGCTGACCGGCTCCGTACGCTGCTGCACTCAAAATGCATCCCAACATATCCCTATGCGTTTTATGGGCTACAGTTCTCACGTGCGCAGTCCGTTCAGCTTACGACAGAAAAAATACTGCATGTCACATTTTGTCAGGTCCGGAAACGGTCAGGATACGCAAACGCATCAAAAACGCACTGCACTGCAGCTAACATACTAACAGCCCCACTTCAGCAATCCGGATCCGTACGCTGCTGCACTCAAAATGCATCCCAATGTATCCCTATGTGTTTTATGGGCTCCAGTTCTCACGTGCGCCGTCCGTTTTATGGGCTACAGGTCCGAAAACGTCAAACGCATCAAAAACGCACTGCACTGCAGCTAACATACTAACAGCCCCACTCCAGCAAAAAAAAATATATTTTTTTCTTACTTGAACGCATCCAAAACGTGGCAAAAACGCACTGCATCAGTCTGCAGATCCGCACCTGATCAGGACCTGATATCATGTGAACAGGCCCTTAGTTTTTAGAGAAAAAATAATAATAAAATGTTAGCTTTTACTGTTTAGGGCCTGTTCACATGATATCAGGTCCTGATCGGGTGCGGATCTGCAGACTGTAGTGCGTTTTTGGCCGCGTTTTTGATGCGTTCAAGTTTAAAAAAAAATTTTTTTTTTTTTTTTTGCTGGAGTGGGGCTGTTAGTATGACGTCCGTTTTGTGTGCTGACCGGCTCCGTACGCTGCTGCACTCAAAATGCATCCCAATGTATCCCTATGTGTTTTATGGGCTCCAGTTCTCACTTACGACAGAAAAAATACTGCATGTCACATTTTGTCGGGTCTGGAAACGGTCAGAAAACGCATCAAAAATGCATCAAAAACGCACTGCACTGCAGCTAACATACTAACAGCCCCACTCCAGCAAAAAAAAATATATATATTTTTTTTTTACTTGAACGTGGCAAAAACGCACTGCATCAGTCTGCAGATCCGCACCTGATCAGGACCTGATATCATGTGAACAGGCCCTAAACAGTAAAAGCTAACATTTTATAATTTTTTTCTCTAAAAACTAAGGGCCTGTTCACATGTTTTTGATGTGTTCAAGTAACAAAAAACATTTTTTTTTGCTGGTGTGGGGCTGTTAGTATGTTAGCTGCAGTGCAGTGCGTTTTGACGCGTTTTGGACGCGTTTGCGTTTCCTGACCGTTAGTATGTTAGCTGCAGCGCAGTGCGTTTTTGATGCGTTTGCGTTTCCGGACCTGACAAAATGTGACATGCAGTATTTTTTCTGTCGTAACCTGAACGGACTGCGCACGTGAGAACTGTAGCCCATAAAACACATAGGGATACATTGGGATGCATTTTGAGTGCAGCAGCGTACGGAGCCGGTCAGCACACAAAACGGACGTCGTGTGAACAGGCCCTCAGGCTGAAAAGTACAGAAAAAAAAATGTCTGAAATCCTAGGGATGTGAAGTGTTTCCAAATAAAGGACAAATTAATTTATTTTAATGCATTTTTTTTAGCTGTGCTATTTTTCTAACAAATAATAAATAAATGAACTTTGCATGATATTCTAATTATTCGAGTTTAACCTGTATGTGTGTGTGTGTATTTTATCCGTACTAAGTGAGGTGTTAGGTACACATATGTGATATAAATACATAGCCCTATCTGTCCTCTAAAAACCGATATATGATATTTGTGGGTGCACTTAAAAAGAAAGTATATTACCGACGTGGAGGAATCGCACAGAAAAATGTAAAAAGTGCTTCAGTCATTAACAAACAGAAGCTAAAAAAAAAAGCTTGGTCATGAAGGAGTTAAAATTGTTAATCTGATGAGCACAGGTGTCTGTGAATAGGAAAAGGCTTTTGTGGACTATTAATACCCAAGCGGTGAGGCCATTGAAGTCAGGTCTCGGTTTTGCACCAAAGAGCAGCTAGATTATTTTCATTGATTTCCAAAGATAAGATCATGCACAGGCAGTTTTTTGGTGCTTGCTGTACAGCTTCATTTGCTGCCTTGTCTAAATTAGATGTTGAGGCAAAGCATCAACTGTGGAATGAGTTCTAGTGAAAGCTGGCAATAACACCCTGTTCAAGTTTTCACAATATTATTTCTATGATCTGCTGAGTGAGGAACAGGTAAAGACTGCACAGTGGGGACTCGGGTCTTCATTAGAAAAATCAATCCTTCATCGTGTTTCCCTATAAAAATCTTAAAGAACTCTGTTGAAGAAAAAGATTATTCAAAGCTTTAACTTCCTAATTATAAACAGATTGTATACATTTGTGCCATTCTCAGCTCAATTTGAAGGTGTGGCAGCCTTGGCTTAGGATCTTTTTCGAAGATTAAAAAAATAGATGTTTGTACATCTTACTTTTGAGTTATCCAGGTGTTAGAAAGGCAGATGACTGTGAGTGCAACCTCATGAGTGGGTAATTTTATTCTGTTGTTCCTTAAATGGATGCCAAATCATGTGCAGAACTACAAATATGATGCCATTAAAGATAACAAAAATTGGGGTTGCAGCTGTTTTGCCTTGGGTAGTATGGGAAAGGGTTAGAACTGCTGTCAGGTTTTTATGTTACATTATACTGTAGAGTTACCTTTAAGTGGAACCAATTTTGTTCTGCAGTATGTTTTTATATGTACATCTGTATTTCCAGCATGTTTGTGCTGCTGAAAGGGGCTACCAAGGAACAGTCCTTCAAAATTGGTCAAGAAATTGCTGACGCTGTCACTGCTACAAATCCAAAACCAGTCAAGCTGAAGTTTGAGAAGGTAACTGAAAAGCACTACTGTTGTTTTTTCTTTGTTGGTGCAGGCACATTTCGATCATTGATTTTAATGAATAGAATAACGTGGTATTAAATATATACAGTAATAGTGTGTTTTGTGAACCTGTGGAAATAGATATGTAAACATTAACCGTTTCCCACAGCCCCTGAAGAGTAAAGGCATGCCTCTAAAAGTATGTTAAGCAGATGTATTTGATTTTACTTGAAAATGAGGGAACTACTTCATTGAGTTGTGGGCATGAAGGTAAAGTAATGCTGGATCAGCATGTGCCCTTGGTAAACCTTTGTTGTCCTGTCTTTGCAGTCATCCAACTGGACTGAGTGCATGTAGTGCAGCAGATAGATGAGAAAGCAACAGGTCAGGGAAGAAACCTTTTACATACACATGCAGGTTATTGGATACAAGCTTGTGTATGATGAGTCATTTTAAACAGTTAATTGGGTAGAAGAAGATTTTATTGATGAAACACACGAGCAGTACACAAGTACATGTACAACAAAAACCTACTGGAGCTTTAACTATAAACAATCCATCAAATAGAAGTTTTTTTTTATCTAAAACTCTTCCTATATGGGATTTATAACTACTTAGACAATCCACAAAGCAACCAACAACATTGGGCATAATATATATATATATATAACCAAACAATTTCTGTCATCTAACCATATCATTGCTGATCGATTTGGATTTTCAGTCATTTCTTTTTCAATAATGTCATCTGGCGGTGTCTAACAAATGTTGGTGCTTCCTTACAAACATAGTAAAAACATGCATCCAAGTTAACAGGCATGGGGTACTGCATCGTCCTCGCATGAATGCAGCCATACATAGCTTATCTTTTTTTGTATCTTTTTTCTTTTTAAAGTTTCGATAGGCAAGCATAAAATATAAACAAGAATACAAAAGAGACAAGAGGTACAACATTTTCTTTAGGCTTGCATAAGCATGTACAACAAATGGGAAGTCCCATGAGACTACAACACTCCAGGTGGGCAAAATGGACCATCAAAGAGCATGAAATAATTGCAGCAATAATTCATCAAATTCATCAGTGGCTAAAGCTACCTAATGACATAAGATGGCACTCTAAAGAAAAATTAGAAAAGCCAAACAATCTGATGTAACATCATTTGTATGAAAGAATTATCATAGATTGTCACTAGATATACTGATCTATAGAGCTATAATTTGTCAGCTTTTTTCTGCTGGCCAACTGATATTGTTCATAAACTATTTATCCATTTTGAGAAAATTGAGCTAATGTGTGTTTCCTGTACCTGGAAGTATAAGCCTAACATATGAGGCACTGGTGCATGAGCAATTTATTTCATGTGACAGATTGTTTTCAAGTCTGGCGAGCACTGTCTTATGTATATGGGTAGCCTAAAGCAGGGCAAGCCATTGGAGTCCTACAGAGTACTCTTGCTAAGTTAGCCCAAGATTACAAGCTGTGTTTCCGAAGAAAGGGGTTGGCTGAGCAGATGCAGTGCTGGGTTACCAGTGGGAGGAATAATGGTGTTTGCTGCAGGTCAGTGACTGCTCACCTCGGTTCTCCTGTGCTCTGGCTGTTGGATGTCCCCGAGTGTCCTCTTGTCCAGTTCAACGGAAGTAATGACGTTGCGTCGACCTTAGACCACTGTAGCCCGAGGGGAGAAGAGGCTGCGGGGAGCAGCCTAGCAACCAGGTGGGTGCACGAGGATCGGGTTAGTATATATATTTTTTTATTTTGGACCCTAGACCAAAACGAGCAGTTAACCCTTGTTGCAAGGGTTAACTGCTCATTTTGGTTGCGCTTAAGATGTTATGCAAACCTGAAGTGTTATAGTACAGTCCTGACTTACTGAAAATTGCTCAACTTGTCAGCAGCTGCCCAGAGGGGTCTCCTGAAGGGGCTCTAGGCTCCTCTGTGTCAGTATTACCAATAGGAGGGCTAGAGTCAGTGAAGGACCCTGCAAAGGACATATTCTTGTATTTAGATAAATTAATGAAAACATGATAACTGTATTTTGCAGGTTTATCTCCCCTGTGTTTTACAAACCAAGAAAAGGTATGTGGGTTACATGTATGAAACTCTTGATCAGAAGGATCCCGTCTTTGATGCAAAAGGCATAGAAACTGTGCGAAGAGATGCTTGCCCTGCTGTTGGTAAGGTAAGTAAGAGAATGAATACCATTTTTCATAACTGTACTATTTAAATTGTATTCCAGTTGTTGTTAGGTTCTGACACCTGCTGCCTTATGCTTAAAGGAGAACTATGAGGTGAGTGATTTCACCTCATCCACATACACCTTATTGTCAAAAGTATTGGGACACCTGCCTTTACACACACATGAACTTTAACGTCCTTGGCGGTATTCCCGAGTGGGGAATTTTTAGCACCATAAGCGGTAACCCCGAGCCACACTCTGGATTACAGTTTAGCGTTACTTACCTTGCCCCTCGAGCCACACTGTGTCCTCCGGCCGATGCCAGCATCTGTCTTCCGGGTTCTGTCCCTTGCGAGCGTCCACGTCGTAAGGGGGCGGAACCAGCGGGAATTTAAAAAAAAGAAACGAAAAAAAATTAAAAAAGGAAATAATCAGACAGCCAGGGAGGTTAACGGCATCCCAGTCTTAGTCCGTAAGGTTCAATATTCAACTCTTCTGGGAAGGCGTCCACAAGGTTTAGGAGTGTGTCTATGGGAATGTTTGACCATTCTTCCAGAAGCGAATTCGTGAGGTCAGGTACTGATGTTGTACGAGAAGGCCGGGCTTGCAGTCTCCGCTCTAATTCATCCCAGAGGTGTTCTATCGGGTTGAGGTCAGGACTCTGTGCAGGCCAGTCAAGTTCCTCCACCCCAAACTCACTCATCCATGTTTGTATAGACCTTGCTTTGTGCAGTGGTGCGCAGTCATGTTGGAACAGGAAGTGGCCATCTCCAAACTGTTCCCACAAAGTTGGGAGCATGAAATTGTCCAAAATGTCTTGGTATGCTGATGCCATAAGGGTTCCCTTCACTGGATCTAAGGGGCCAAGCCCAACCCCTGAAAAACAACCCCACACCATAATCCCCCTCCACCAAACTTTACACTTGGCACAATGCAGTCAGGCAAGTATCGTTCTCCTGGCAACCGCCAAACCCAGACACGGCCATCATATTGCCAGACAGAGAAGAGTGATTCGTCACATCTCCACTTCTCACATGACTCATGTGACTCTAGAGAACACATCTCCACTTCTCTAGAGTCCAGTGGCGCGTGCTTTAAACCACTGCATCTGACGCTTTGCATTGCACTTGGTGATATAAGGCTTGGATGCAGCTGCTCGGCCCTGGAAACCCATCCCATGAAGCTCTCTACGCATTGTTGTTGTGCCAATCTGAAGGCCACACGAAGTTTGGAGGTCTGTAGCTATTGACACTGCAGTCGGCGACTTCTGCGCACTGTGCGCTTCAGCATGCACTAACCCCACTCTGTCATTTTATGTGGCCTACCACTTCGTGGCTGAGTTGCTGTTGTTCCCAGTTGCTTCCACTTTGTTATAATACCACTAACAGGTGACCGCTGAATATTTATTAGCAAGGAAATGTCACGAATGGACTTATTGTACAGGTGGCAACCTATCACGGTACCATGCTTGAATTCACTGAGCTCCTGAGAGTGACCTATTCTTTTACAAATGTATGTAGAAGCATCTGCATGCCTAGGTGCTTGCTTTTATACACCTGTGGCCATGGAGGTGATTGGATCATCTGAATCCAATGATTTGGAGGGGTGTCCCAATACTTTTGGCAATATAGTGTATGTCAGATGGACTTTCTTATGACTTGCTCAATCAATTGCTCTGTGTAGGAAAGTAGAAAGGGTGCACGCAGGAGGTAGGAAGGGTTAGGTAAGTTTAGCACAATTTAGAAATTGCTAAAGTTTTGCCTATTGGAGTGGGCTGAGATTGGGCTGTGACAAAGTTAAGAAGACTACCTAGGTGCCTACTGAATTTTCGGACTGGCTTATTTGACAAAAGTTGATTGAAAAATCATTGTTTGTCAAATGGAGGTGTTCCGAATGGGCTTACAAAGCTCAAATTTGAGCCGAGAGGGCGATCTAACATTATCTTGTCTATGAACAGCCTAAGTTTTTTTTTTTGTTTTGTTTTGTTTTCTCAGATACTTGAACGTTCAATTAAGCTGCTTTTCGAAACAAGAGATATAAGTCAGATCAAACAGTATGTGCAGAGACAGTGCATGAAGCTTCTGGAAGGGAAAGCCAGCATGCAGGACCTTATTTTTGCCAAGGAGTACAGAGGAAGTTTTTCTTACAGACCTGGTGCCTGTGTGCCAGCACTGGAACTAACAAGGTAGGTCTAGAAATGTGGCCACTGGATTTCAAGGTGAAAATCTGTCCTGGTTGTGTCTTGTTGTATTTTGTGTTTACCCAATAAAGATGTTTTGGAGCATTAAAAAAAAAAAAATAATCTGTCTTTCACACGATGTGTGTAATGGCAGGATTGTACTACTTCTCACTAGTGTATGGACTCCTGTAGTGGCTGGGATTGGAAGTAGTTCCGGAAACAATCCAGTTCTATAAGAACATACTTAATATTTGACCTGTATAATCCAATATGGATCATTTTTACATTTCTGGAATAGGCCTTGATACCAAATGATACCATAGTAATACATAGGTTTTTTTTTATGGACAAACAAAGCTCTTTTAGCAATACTGTTATACAAAACGTATTTAATCTTCTATGCAATCTACAGCAGAACAGTCTTTGTGCGGTGACTGGTAATATTTGCATCAGATCAATACCAGTTACTGCAAGGGCACCTAGAAAACAATTGTTTTTCTAGGTGCCCTATTCACGCTGCTATGATGGGTCTCAAATACTAGTGTGGAGGAACATAATCATCCACTTTAAGAAAATAGGTGGAACAGCAAACTACCTGGACAGTAGAAAAAACTAAATTTTGACCAATAGGTAAGGTGGTCAACAAGAAACAGTGTTTACTAGCATAAAGGCTTTAGCTTAGCATATTTAACCTTTGGCTTCTGGGAAGGAAACTTGGACAGATGAGGTATGTCCAGAAAAAAAAGATAATCCAAAGGATCCAAAGGAGAGAGGGAAAATAAAGCCTTAAGCTAGAAAAAAAATTAAAGTAGTAACCCTGAATCTATTTAAGGAGAAGATGGGGTAATGAACACTACCTGTATAATAAGCAGGTAGGCAGGGGTGAGGGTATACTGTAATGCAACCTGGAGTATAAGAACACAGAGAGCAGAAGGATAAGTCCTTCCAACTCAAACCCATAGGTGTATTAGGACCATGACTGCCACACTGCAAGCCTGCCTAGCACATTATGGAATACATGATTCTAGCGATTATTAGGCTTAGCCATGTAAGGGCAGAATCTTCTGTGGAGTAGATAGTAGTGTTAGTACTAGGATTTCTATCACTAAGTCTGTGGACTTGCACTATCCCACTTAGGAACAATTCTCCATCAGGGTAGCAAAGTGTCTTAGCTGCTAGCCCTCCAAAGAAGTACATGACTTATTAGTGATGGATACTTTCTTGCAAGGAAGAAAGGAGACACACTCATGTGCAGACTCTTTAAATTAGACAACGTCAGATGCAGAATCCAGAAGCTAAAACCTTGACTTTAGGAATGAAAAACCAGTGTGGTCATGAATTACATACCTAACACTTTCTAGCATAGGGAAGAGGTCACCCATTGAGATACAGGAGGGAGTTCTCACATTTTTTCAGAGGTGCAGATCTTAAAACCTCCAGATGAAGTCCAGCAGACTTCAGATTAAAAGACAAACCAACAGAGGAATCCCCCCATCAACTAATGGTTCCGAAACTTTGTGTTTCACTTGCGTCACCATGATTGTTTGGCATCTTCATTAAAGGCGTTCTACACATTGTACTTTGGAGTGCGGGTGACTTCTTTTCAGTATTCAGACTTTTGAAGTGAAGTGACATCACATTGCTTTCTGATAGCACAGAGGCACAGACAGAGATTTCTGAGTGACAGTTGCATTTACTGCATAAGTGTGAAGTGTTCAAATACGTGAACACAATGTTTGGGGTTAAATAAGAAAAATGTAATAGAAAAAAAAATGAGTGCTGTAAATGATGGTTATCTGCAGTTCAAAGAACTCTTCTTTAACCCCTTCATGACTGAGGCCCTTTTTTCAATTTTTGCACCCATGTTATATTCCACATTTTAGGCCTGAAAATGACGTAATGATGATATGTGTTCACTCCCTGATCTATTGAG
The DNA here is from genome assembly GCF_000935625.1 of Nanorana parkeri. Classification (NCBI taxonomy): domain Eukaryota; kingdom Metazoa; phylum Chordata; class Amphibia; order Anura; family Dicroglossidae; genus Nanorana; species Nanorana parkeri. The sequence continues at coordinate 531,524 of NW_017306713.1, forward strand.
CCGACCTGTGAAAGTTTCATTGTCACACATCGGCTCGAACTATGAGGATAAGTGATTTCCACTCACCTCATAGTTCTCCTTTAAACTGCACATAGTCTAAATACATTGTAACAATGATAATGCTACAATATATTTATCAGTGACGGTCGCAGATAGTGTTTTCGGGCATCATATGCACAGAAGCTACTGCAGCAGCTCCTGAGAAACACATCATGGTGGGGAATAAGAGCTGGGCTTAGGAGGTACCTTGGGAATCTAGATTTGATTTTTAAGAGCTCATCTTGCACTCGCAAGGTCTTTAGGTAGTTAACAGGAGCAACCAGGAAGATTCAAACCCAGCTGCATCGCGTACAGTATCTTTTGTACTCCATTCCAGCCAGTAGTTTGTATGATTTTCTGGTACAGGGTGTATTCATCCATCAAAAAAATGACTTCTACTTTAACCACTTGAAGACGGGGGTGTTACACCCCCTTCCTGTCCAGGCCATTTTTTTAATTATTTTTTTAAAAACTTTTTTTTTTATTTACTTTCATTGCCATCACTTTGTGATGTGATGGCATATTGATGGTGAGAAGTCCTCTTTAAGGTGACAATGGGGCCACTAGTATCACTTTACACTACACTTTAAATAAGCTATTGAAGTGCAGATCGCACTTACAGGAGCCCAGCACTGACAGTTCAGGGATCGAAAGTGATGCAATCCTCGTGGCTCCTGCTTCCATATAACAGGGAGGAGATCGGTGAACCGACATTCGCTGATCTCCTGCCCCCCCCAGCTTACCGCCGGCACCCGAGATGCTGATCCCAGGCACACAGGAGGGGCAACAGAGCCCGGGAAAGACGGCAGGAATGTTGGGCACTTTAGCATCCCGTAGAAGCGATCAGACGGCAGCTGAGTCGCCAGAACCGCTTCTATTGCAAAACCGACAGCTGGCTTTACAATTGTAAACAGAGTCCGCTGGGAGTCTGTTTAAATGGGCCGGCTGCCTGACGTACTATGTATGTCACTGGGTGCTAAATCATGTAATACACACTGGGGGGAATTTATCAAAGCACTTGCGACAGTTTTAGCCTCTTTGTTCATTTTGTTATGTGCAAATCTGTCTTTTAACATGTGCCCCTGTTTTCTTCAGAGCTTGCACGACTTTTTCAACTGCATGTTTTTTGCACCTGTTTTCATCTGCACTTGTTCTGGGCTGTCCGAAACTGGAGCATCACCTAACAAAACAATTGCAACTTAAGAAGTCCCCATGACCACTTCTTCCAAGATGCAACAGTTAAGCTTGAAGTTAGAAGTCTTCTTTCTTGGAGTCTATTAAACCTCATTTATCAACAACATTACACTTGCATCATAAATCTATCTCGTGCAAGTTCAAACACTCACAACTGCTTTGATAAATTCCCCCCACTGTAGTGATCATCAATATTGGAACAGCATTTGGTTGTGACACGCAACAAAGACAACAGTGCCCTACCTATGGCCATAAGCTATGACAAAACGTCTGAGAATTTCAACAATGGAAATTGGATTTCCCACCAATGAGTTATTGATTCTAATACATTTAAAGTGACATTAAACCCTCAGATTTTTTTACATAAACCAATACTGTAATGTGCGCCTTACTGTAATCTATGGTTGTTTCCCTTCTCTTTGCTGCTCTTCCTTTTAAATCTGTATCTGTTCTCATGCTGGGGGAGAACTTCCCTTTGCAGCTGAGTGCCTCTTCCTGTAGTGCTGGCTCAGGTTGTGAACCTTCACACAGACACTGTGTATCTTTTTAAAAGGAAGAGCAGCAAAGAGAAGGGAAACAACCATAGATTACAGTAAGGCGCACATTACAGTATTGGTTTATGTAAAAAAATCTGAGGGTTTAATGTCACTTTAAACATTCAATGAGCCAAAGGCAGCAAAGTATAGAGACACTGAGTTTGTAATTCACGGAGATGAGCAAATTGACTTGGCAGGTCAAACAAACCTGTCGCTTTCCAGACAAATTGATGGTTCTCCTATATCTGTGGGCTGCTCATCTCTATTCATTGAACATGTTTGGGCACTTTAGGCCAAGGCCTTCTAAGAAGATCTGTTGAAACTGCCTGGTGTACTTTAAGTAGGCCGGTCAGTATGTTACTATATATGTAGAATAAAAACGCCTCGTATTTGCTCCCTTTTAGTCTGTTATATGTACGATTGAACGTGTTTTTGTTATATCTGCCTGAAAAGTGCAAAAGTTTTTTTTTTTTTTTTTAAACTTGATCCTGCCAGAAATCTTGTAGGCTGATAATTTTCTCTCTGCTTCTGCTGTTAGCATCGGTTTCATCTCTCTTAGTGGACTACAGAATATCCCTAGCACACTTTCTATTCTAGAGTGACAATGCTGCTCCTCCATAGATGCAGTACAGTGAGTGAGTTGTGTTACTTTAGGACAGGAAGTGTGTTTAATGGCAGGACCACTGGCTGAAAAAAGAAAACTAGTTTAGCCATCGTATCTTAGGATTGGTAAGCTACAATATATGACATTGTTCTTGGGTGTAGCAACACTTTAATAGCGCAGAGCAGGCTGCAGCACTACAATGTGGCACTTAGTGGTACCTGCATATATCTTTAGATGCTTTCTCCAGGGTTCCGTTTTCCCTGAATCCAGGGCACTGTAACATGCAGATTTTGTCAGGGAGTGCCAAGCTCACCAACTGCCTCCTGCATGTTTCTACTGGCCAAAAAGTTTGTATGGCCCTCCTAGGCAGTAGTAAGCGTTTAAATTGGCATATACAGCTCCCTTGTATTCATAGTTTGCTGAATGCTGGTGAATTTTTGTGGCAGTGTGTCTGTTCCAAAAGCAATGGGGATCTAATGGTTCAGTCCTAGAACTTCTAGGAGCCAGATGAGGATCTGTTTTAGCCATGAAGACCTGCTGTTGGGCTGCAATCAGTAACAATTGCCTATGTACTGTCAGTATTAAAATGTAAACACTGATAATTGTAGTTGGTTGCGGTTCTCTGAGCAAATAAATATATTGTGAGGAGAAAAAAAAGAAGCAATTTGGTGTCTGTTTTGCTAGATAAGAACGCTCAACATAATTATTGACAGACCTAAAAACTCCTTTCATCTGGAGATAGCTAAATGTCATGCCAGTAGCAAAATAAATATATAGTGTATACAAAAACTTTTATTAGGAGTAAACATATTTTGAACAACAATACCTTGCATGTCCCCATCTTTCTTTTGCATATTCAATGTAGATAGTATACCTCATAATCATGTTTTGCGTGCATGGCCAGTAGATCAGCTCTGACACAAAAAATCTGTCCAAACATTTTTGTGATCATCTTTTGCTCCTCTTTTATCAGAAAAATGGTAGCATATGACCGCCGTTCTGAACCACGTGTTGGAGAAAGGGTGCCCTATGTAATAGTGTGTGGAACGCCTGGTGTACCCCTTATCCAGCTTGTACGACGACCCATTGATGTCCTGCAAGATCACAATTTGAGATTGAATGCAACCTACTACATCACCAAACAGATCTTACCGCCACTAAACAGGATCTTTTCACTCATTGGAGTGGATGTTTTCAGTTGGTACGATGAATTGCCAAGGGTAAGCATGCATTTAATAGCATTGTTGTAATATAAGGTGGTGGCCATGGATAATAATTAAAGCCCAGCTCCGGGAACAATAATCTTACCGCTGTTCAGTAGGTTGAACAGTGCCTCTGCTCTAAATCTACCTGTCATAATCAGCACTGCCACCTTCTCCCCACAAATCATCCTGTTTACATGTGCCTGCTCCAGTGTTGCTCCTGGCCAATCACAATTTGGAGCCTGGGGCCGTTTGCTTTGTGATTGGCCAGGAGGAGGGGGGCTTTAAGATCTACGCAATTAATATAACAGTTTGCAAGGAATTTGGAGTTTTACCTAAACATGAATATATTATTGCATAACACTCAATTCATGTCCTAGTCTCTGCACTGACTCTGTTTGGGTGCTGGAAGGTAGGTGATATTTCCTACTGATGTCTATGTGCAGTATATCAGGAATCTGGCACCCCTTAACATTAGCAGAAAAGAGGGCAGTGTACAGCATTGGATCTTATGGAACCTGAAAGTGTAGACAACTGAACATTATGTATATATTATTATTGTATAATAGCCATGATCAACTACGAAATATTGCAAAATTTTGGAGCGAACTATGACAACCATAACCGCAGAATGTTGGCATCCTATTGTATACTCCAACCAAAGCTACATTCTAAGCATTCTTATGCATTAGGGCTTACTATCCCATTGCCTTCTAATGTGGGCAACAGTGCACCCCCACAATTGGGTTCTGTGCCATGTTGGCCCTCTGTAGCTCCTTGCACACACATTGTGTTGGTGCTCCTTTGCCACATTGCTTTTCTGATGCTACTGTACAGTCCATCTTGTTACAAAATGTATGTTGCCCCTCGTCTCTTTTCATGTCTACCCCTTCTGTACTCCTCATATGTATAGATACACTTTTTTTTTTTACACCCCTCTCCTATCTTTGTTCGGGACAATGGCATCCATTGACTTATTACCAAAGATATTCATAAGTCTCCTCACTACCTTGAATTGTTCTACAGCTTCTCCACCAATAAGAGATCAAAAGGAGAAGTACACTTGCTTAACTGCCCCAATCAAACCACTCCATTTGCCCTTTCCATGTTTGTTGTCAAAATTAACTTCAAGTAAGGCATTCTCATTCTAGCTGGAGCTTCAACATCGTCCTGGAACCCATTTCTGGATTTAATACAAGTCACACAGCTGTCCCATACAAGCACCTTGGCACAATTAAAAAACACTTAGATCAAGCACAGCTAATCAATGACTGGAGGGCACTCCACCTGAAAGACACAGATGGCTCATTTTACTCCTCCATACTAGGGCTGCAACAACTAATCGACATAATCGATTATTGAAAAAGTTGTCAACTTTTTCAATAATCGATTAATCGGCTTCCGATCAGTTGGCCCTGTTCACAGCTCCACACGCTGCGCGCCGCACCTCCTCCCCACCTCACGCTCGCCGCTGCCAGACCCGCTCGCATCCACGCTCCACACGCCGCACCTCCTCCCCGCCTCACATTTCCTGCCCATCCACGATCGGCAAGGCACGCGGGGAGATGTAGTAAGGAGGAGCAGGGGTGGGGGGATGACAGCCGCTGATAGACAGGTCCAATCTCAGAAGCAAGTTGCTGGAAGACTGCTCAGGTAAGCCTGCACTTTCCCACACATGGTGCTCTATAATGTATTGCTGGGATTTGTATTTCTCTATAGCTGATGGTACATTGTACTGTACATTATACATAGGAATACAAATACCAGCAATGCATTATACACTGTATGTATAATGTATTGCTGGGATTTGTTGTACTCCTCTATAGCTGGTGATATTCTGCATTGCGCTGTATAGAGGACTACAAGTCCCAGCAATAATACATTATACAGCGCAATGCGGAATTCCACCAGCTATAGAGGACTACAACAAATCCCAGCAATAGTACATTATAAAGTGGTACAATGCTAAATACCACCAGCTATAGAGGACTACAAAACCCAGCAATAGTACCTTATACAGCGCAATGCAGAATGCCGCCAGCTATAATGTACTATTGCTGGGATTTGTTGTATTCCTCTATAGCTGGCGGTGTTCTGCATTGCGCTGTATAATGTGCTTTTGCTGGGTTTTGTAGTCCTCTATAGCCGGTGCCATTCTGCATTCATTGCTGTATAATTTTACACTTTCCATTTCACTATATTGCACACCACGCTATTTTTTTTTTTCTTTTTTACTTCCACCGCTCCAAGCTTGCTCCTGTGATGGACTACAATCTCAATACAAACTAGTAGTCCTATCACTGGAGCCATTTTTTAAACTTTATTTTATTGTTTAACCGATTAATCGAACTTAATAATCGGCTAACTAATCGATTTTGAAAATAATCGTTAGCTGCAGCTCTACTCCATACACAATTCTCACTCAGGGATCGATTTAATCTTCATCGACCATCACATTTTTTCTTACAGGGTTGTGCCACCTGTATGTCATTGTGTGTTCTGTATCTCCCAGACTGGTCACCAGAGATCATTACAGTTGTTTTTTTATGTTGAAAATAATGCTGACAAGACAAATTGGTTATGATAATGTATATGGTCTGTCTGAATAATACAGGTGAAACTTGAATAATTAGAATATCGTGCAAAGTTCATTTATTTCACTAATGCAACTTAAAAGGTGAAACTAATATATGAGATAGACTCATTACATGCAAAGCAAGATAATTCAAGCCGTGATTTGTCATAATTGTGATGATTATGGCTTACAGCTCATGAAAACCCCAAATCCACACCTCAAAAAAGTAGATTATTACATGCAATCAATAAAACAAGGATTGTACATGGAACAATATCGGACCTCTGAAAAGTACAAGCATGCATATGTACTCAGTACTTGGTTTGGGCCCCTTTTGCAGCACTTACTGCAATTACTTTTGCACGATATTCTAATCGAGTTTCACCTGTATATGGCCTGGAATTTGCTAGTACCACCTTATGTACTATGACGTTTTTTTGTTTCCTGACCCTGACAGATTCAGAGGGCTTGTTCAACAGCACGGAATGAGCTGGACTCTAGGAAAGGGACAATCTCTCAGTATTTCACTACTCTGCATTGTCCTGTCTGCGATGAACTAACACAACATGGGATCTGCAGTAAATGCAGAAGTCAACCTCAACATGTAGCAGTGCTCCTTAATCAAGAAATCCGAGAGCTGGAGTATAGACAAGATCAACTGGTCAAGGTAAATAGACACATTTGTTTTCAATGATTGTATTTCACATCTAACAAGAACGCTTGGTGTACAAAATGTCATTCCCCGAAGCCGCTCCTCACCATGAACATCATAAGGAGTGGAGGGGGAGCTGGTGAGTTGTGGATATTTCTATGCAGTTAGTTTCTGGAGGAAGTCCAATTAAAGGATGGAGTGCGGATATTCTTTCCCTAAAGCTTTTGTAGAAAATAATCCTCTAAATAGCCCGCGCATAATCTCCACAATTATACAAAAAGATTGTAGTTTATTTTTAGGCTGTACATATTTTGAATTATTCTTCTGCTCTTTTGAATCGGGCACAGCACTGTTTTTAATGTCTGTGAAGGTTTTCATTCACCCAGGTCATGGTATATCTGTAAAAAAATAAGTAATTGCAACTGGACGTGCTGTATTTTTCTTGAAGCTGTTTCACTGGTTATCCGACCAGCTTTTTTTCAATTCTGAATTGAGAAAGCTAGTCTGATAACCAGCAAAACATCTTCAAGAAAAATGTCTAAATTATATCAAATATTTAGAATCACCACAGAAATCAAGAAATGAAACCTTAAAACCCCCATGTAGAATTGTTTGCTGTTTTTAAGGAAAAGGTCTAGTCCAGTTGCTTTGATTTATTCTTTGCCGTTATATGTTTTTAATGTGGTGTGGGTTCCAGTACTCCGCTCAAGAGCTCGATAAAAGATGAGCTCATTAGCTTCTATATCTGACAAAGCCACAATGTTTCATTGATGTGGTTATATGGGAAATGCTGAATGTGTTACCTATCTTGGAGCAGAGCTGATATCTAGCAAAAAATTAAACACTTTTTCCCCAGTTTTGATGCTTTATTTTGAGAAAAATAGCACAGCTAAAAAAAATTATCAAAATAAATGATTTAATAATTACCTTCTTCCTCTTCTCACTTAGCTATTTTTTTTGACTGATTAACAGAAAAATTACTTTTCCCATGTCATTTTTGTTGTTGTTTTTGTTCCTTATATTGTCACCTAAATACACACAAATAAAAACTAAAAGCCTTAAAGTGTATTTCCACTTGTGCAACCCAATTGCGATAACACCCACTTCATATTTGTTACATGTTCTCATTCATATATCATAGCTTTGTGGGGGAAATAAACTTCAAAACCTACGTTTTTCTATTTTCTCTAATCTCAAGGAGGAAATTGAGCTGGGTGGGGAGATAATAATTACCAAAATTAACCTTATCTGTACTGTGCTGGCAGATCTCATTATCAGTTGTAAACTAGATTTAAACACTGAGGGGAATTTATCTAAACTGAAGCAGACAAATCTGGAGCAGCTGTGCATGGCAACCAATCAGCATTGCTCTTTCATTTTCAAATCTTAACTGAAGAGAGAAGCTGATAGGTTACCATGGGCAACAGCTCCAGTTTTAATAAATTCCCCTCTGTTCTTACCAAGGGTTAAAGATCTAGAAGTATTGTATGTTAATGTGAGAAAATGCAGTTTGTCCGCCTTTGCTTTGGGGACCGACTCACTCACAAACTGGTCAGAATAGCCTGCAGTCCGGCCAAAGGCCACTCTTTCATGTAACAAGAAAACGAATGTAGCCAGCACATCTAAAGCCTGCTGGGCTACACTATATGAAATACTAATGGTTTTGTGTTTATTTACCCTTTCATGTAGAAACTTGAATGTCCACCCTTTCTAGGATATGGTGTACTGAACATGTGTTGGTAACTATCTTCTTTTTTTTTTTATCCATGTTCTAGTTATGCAAGAATTGCACAGGCTGCTGTGATCAACAGATCCAGTGCGTGTCCCTCAACTGCCCAGTACTTTTCAAGCTTTCCAGAGTAAGTCGCGAACTCACCAAGGCTCCATATCTACGTCAACTCCTCGACCAGTTTTAAATTGTGCCAGGAGGTGACCGGTGCTATATCTCCTCTGTGTTATCACACTACAGACTATTGTGCATGGTGCTGTTTTTGCATTGTTTCATGATTTTTTTGATTTGTTTAACAAGTATAATTCAAGGTAACACTCATCTCCATCCATGCTGGGGGTTATCCTATGTATTGCTATCTTTTTACAATGTACAAAGTATTTTTTTTCCTTTGTTTTAACTTTGTAACATACAGTTTTCTACTCAAGGTGTTTGAAGTAGCTAGAGGAATCATTGTGTAAATGCATTTCTTACTACAGGCTTTGGTTACTTCCAAGCTCAGCGCTTAGGAAGGGGCACTGAAATCTGATCAGCAGAATGCTCACCTCTCTCAATACATCAGTATCAGACCTCGGTTCAGTACTAGAGCACTCATTTGATTTCTAAGTTTAAGTGCAAAATATTTTGTAAATAGACCTTTTTTACTTTTGAAACAACGGAGTAAAATAATGTGCAATGGGATTTTATACAGTCAAGCGGTGTATGTCCTCCATGTTTTGCTCCACTTGTATGACATCTTTTGTTACTTTGATCAGAGCGTGCAAATTGTATTTCCGTGTAGCATTTCTGACCGTCACTTTCTTATTAAAAAAAATGTCAAAAAAGGAAAAAATATATTGCTGTCTTGCTTTAGCTGTTAATGGGGCATTGTGAGGAACTGTGCAAAAACATTTTTTGTTATACAACTGTGGGACTGTTGCAATACTTTAAATATAAGATTTATTCCATTTTGCTTGTTTTGTATAGACATTTCTATGGTTTCTAAATATGCTTAAAATATTTTTTTTCTTTCCTTATGTACAGTTAAATCTTATTTGCCATCATCCTGAACACAACATTGTATTTAGAATATTTGTATAACTGTATAAAATTAAAAAGGAATTATGTGGTCAATGTATTGTTTTCTAAACTGGAAATTGTTTGAAAACTTTAAATGAAAACAATATTAAACATGAATAAAATATTGAGTATTGCAACATCTGTGGATATGTGTATAGCACCTACATAGATCATAGAGACGGTTATCAGCACTAGTGATGAGCAGATCTAATCACTAAAATGTAAAGCAAGTTTGACCGATACTTTCACTTTAACGTTCTTTACTTCTCTATGTGTTGAGTTTTAATGGATGATTGTAATGGTGATGATTCTTTGGTGGAAATGCCAGAGCTCTGTGCTGTCATAGATAAGTAACAACCACAACTCTCAGCACAAAATGAAAAGGTTACTGTATGAAAATAAAGGTTGTTAGTAAAATATCTGATTTAACCCCTTTTGAACGAGGCTTACAAGCCCCCCATGTAATAGCATAGTGGTGGTGACAGGTCCTCTTAAAGGTGATGCTGGGAGCCCAAAAGACCCCTAGTGTCACGTTTATACTAGAAATAAGCTATTGAAGTGCAGATGGCACTTCAATAGCTTATTGCTGGGCTTCAGGATCCAAGCAATGACAGCTATGGGACCGGAGGTGATGTAATCTGCATCACTCACGGTCCCATAGTACAGAGAGGGGATCAGCGAATGCAGGTTTGCCTACCTCTTCCCCAGCTTCCCCCCGACACCAGAGAAGCCAGTCCCGGGCCCGTAAGAGGGGCAATGGAGCCCGGGAAACACGGCGGGGGGCGTACCCCGGAGAACCGATTGGGCGACAGCTGAGTCACCTGATCGCTTCTGTTGTAAAGCCGACAGTTGTAAACAGAGTCCCGACGTCTTTAGCCGCCGGGAGTCTTATTAAACTGGCCCGGTGCCAGTGACGTACTATGGACGTCACTGGTCACTAAGGGGTTAATAGCTATTGCCGTAACTTTAGCTGAGCTTTAAGGGTTTTTTTCTCAGTTGCTTTAAAGGGTGCAGTGGTCTTTAGGGCCACACATGTGCTTTAAAACATTGTGCACCATACATTACAGAGTACCATACAGTAGAGGTCAGCACACCAACACCAATACCATGTGTTTATAATGTGCTGTGGTGCTTTTAAAAAAAAACTAAAGTTATGTCCACTAATTGGCTCCTGTTCTTAACCGTGACTGTTTAGAAGAAAATGGGCTTTAACACTTTTAGGCCTGAAGATTAGTTTGAAACCCCTAATATTATATATTTTTGGAAAGCGGTGGCTCTGTAGAAAGCATGGTTGCAGTTTCTAGGTTACTATTTTATGTCGCACAATATTTACACAACTGTTTATCAAACTCAAATGCATTCACTTAACCTTAATTCCAAAATACACACAATAAGAAAAGAAAAAAAATCCCAACCACTTTGCAGAGCAACATTAGAAGGTTTTCTGAATGATCTAAGGACTTTGAAAGTGAGAGATACATCCTTTAAAACTACTCTCCTCCTGCTGCTATCATCGTTTACCTGCTGTCAAAATGATAGCAGGAGCGGCTATCAAAGTGCTGCTGCTCCCGTGTAAAATGACATGGTTGCAAATGTCATTCAGTAAATACAGTGGTACCTCGGTTCAGGAACGCTTCTGTTCGCAAACAGGAAGTTTGTCAACATTTTGCTTCTGTTCACGAACTTCACATCGGGTGACAAACACATCCGCAGCCATCTTCCCTGCTCTGACACATGGTCGTGGCTTCCTCTAGTTGAGATCGCGGGCTGATCACAGTTTGATTCGGTTTGCGACCAGAATCGTGGAATGAATGAAGTTCGTGAACCGAGGTACCACTGTACAATGATTGTATTTCATTAATCTATAGATCATAGGTGTGATCTGCTTATGACACCACTTAAGTCATTTTCTCAAGATTTTTTTTTCTAAACAAAATGTACTCTTAATTAACCCTGATTTTTGATTTATTTTTTCTATTTTGTTTAACTTTAATTTTGTTTTTTTTCAGTGTTACATAAGAATATGCACTAAATTGAAAAAAAAAACTTTAAAACAAAATAATAAAGTATGGACCAGCCCTGCAGGCCAATATGGATCCGGGGTGCTGTAGGACCCTACTTTCTGCCCTGGTGATGGCGGAAGCCTTTTTACCCTTTCTGCTTGTTACCCTATGTTATGATTGGGCACCTTGAGGGGCTGAACTGCCCTCCCTGGGGAATTTATGGCAAGGAGGAATCAAACTGTTTCAATTAGCTATAAGGGTCCATGCTGGTGTGTATGAATGCTTTGTTAATTTAAGAGTAATGAAAATTTGCATTACAGAGCATGTTACACTGTTAAACTTAGAGAAACTTTAAGGACAATAGGGTTGTGGGGGGTGTCTACAGAAAACAGTGTGTATAAGGCAGGGGTGGGCAATTCATTTTCTCAGGGGGCCGTGTGTCACAGTGCGGAAGGTGTGTTGCCATTCATTTCAAAGTAGTGCATGCAATGCACCTGCTGCACTAATCCACAGTAGGTACTGTGCATTAGTCTTGGCTGAGCAGGATACCCCAACCCACACAACACTTTGTTTTGCTACAAAAGAGTCCTAGCAACCAATGACTAGAGGAGGGCCCCAACGGCAATGCCCAGGTCTGGTGTAAAGGAAAGTTGTGCCAGAGAAAGCAGTGTGCATGGGCTAGTAGAGAAAGTTTAGCGGATAAGGAGCTGAAAAAAATACTGCACACCAGTGATCACAGTGTGGAGGGAAAGGGTTCCAGTGTTGACATCTGGAGATTCAGGACCTATCTGAAGCTTTGCAAGGTTTGTATCGTTCAATGAATGTTGGACGATAAGGCATTTCACCGACTGCTCTCTGAGAAAGTCATCCAAGTACCCCACTATGGAGATTCTCAGAGACCAATGCAGGCCCCGTTACCTTGGATGAGACCCGTGGTGCAGTGGATGGGCCGAATGCGAGGGTAACAAATTGGTAGTGTTGCATGTCCAAAGTGAGGAGCACTTCAGCACAGAATCTCAACTAAGCATCTATGGACGAGGAAGGTGGTAAATAGAAAATAACCCAGGCTACTGACCGAGTCTAAGGCTGACGCAGGCGGCTCTAACTGTAAACAAGGCCACACTGCATCTACAAGGGCAGAACTGGTGTCCTTAAGCTTAGGAGAGCTGTCAGGATACAGGTCCTCTTCCTAGGCCACAGAACTGAAACTAGCCTCTTCTTTCTGAAGGGGGTGCAGAAGCAGACGAGTAAGGTCATAGGGGCGCTCCCCGACAGCTGGAAGCTGATTGTAGGTGCAACCTTTATCGTCAGTTTTTTTGTTTTTAAATCCACCTGTTGTGTGTCTGTTGGAATCTGTGCAAAGTGGATAGCCACTTGAAACTGCAGTATATAGAATACGAATATGAACAGACTGTGGTGTGCCTGAAAGACGAGATGGTTGCACAAACCATTCAACTTGTATTTACACAATACCTGTATACTAGCACATGCATTACATCTGAAACAAATTTGACCCTTCCAATACTATTATTTTAACAGCTGAATAACTGGACCTTGGGAACATTCCTTCTACAGACTTTTAGCCCAGCAGCAAAGACATTTCTTCTCTTTCTGTATTTACATTCACTAGAAAATGAAATACTTCTTATTGGCCATGTGCCCTATGTTACAAATCAGAAGGTAATTGTTTGGACCAAAACTATTTCTATTTGACGTCATTCCTACTGAACTTATTTTGCTTTTACAATGGAACAAAACATTTGATTTACATTCCACTGTTGTAAAGGTAAAAGTCACATTAAATTCCTAACTAAAATGTTAATGTGTCAGAATATAAAATACTTCAATACGAATAATGAAGTCTATCAACTGGCTTTGCTTAGCAGGATTAGAGTTACTTTCTTAACGTGAACATGTGAGAACAGAATATGGGACTTGTCCTTGTCAACTTTATTATTCACGCACGCCAGATGATTATGACCACCTAATGTTTTTGTAGGCAAATTAGCTATAATTTTGCGCTGAAGTTGCTAGAGGGCATTAATGTGGTCCGATGAATAACGTTTCCAGTTGCCTCATGCAGATGGCAGAGTGAGAATTTGGGGGGGGGGGGGCAGGCACCCCCCAAGCATGAGTACAACCCTTCAAGCGGGTGGGGGGGAGTGTTATGGTTTGGGGCATGTTTTGGGCACTTTAATTTATGTGGAACAACGGCTGAATAGCACAACATACCAAACTATCGTTGCTGATCATAAAGTATCGTTGCTGATCAAGTTCATCCTATCATGTTGATGGCGTATCCCAATGGAGATGGCTTCTTCCAACAAGACAATGCGCCATGCCACGGTGCTCGTATTGTGCAGGAGTGGTTTCAATAACATGAGGGAGACTTTACCTTGCTTAGGTGGCCCCCACAATCACCAGATCTCAATCCAATTGAGAATCTGTGTGACAAAGTTGAAAGACTCTTCAGGCAGCTTGTTACACACACACACACTCACACACTTTCAACTAATAAAAGTAAAAGAAAATGTTTTCTTATTTACTGAGGGACAGACAGCCCAGGGTGAACCCTCCCTCTACCAGCACTCCTCAGGTTTCTGCTAGTGGTCTATGAGGATGGACATCTTTTCTTCAGCTCTGCTGTGATAAAGCCAATTTTTGGCTTGCACTACTTTTCTTTATTTGATTTTTCTTCAATCAAGACTCTTCTCTACAATTTCAGCTATACAGCATGTGTGTCCTCAGGCTGGCTTTTGGAGTACTGACTCTGGCCCCTTCTGGATTTGACGATGTGGGGGATAACCTGCAAGTGACCTTCAGGAACTGTGTTCTACATGGGGTGCTTCCACACTTAGTTCTGGTAAAATGTAGCTGTTAAGCTGGATGCTCAGTTCTTGTATCCTGATTAGTTGTTTGCTCCCCCCAATTAGCCTTGCATTCATTATGATTTTCTGCAGAGGTGGTCTATACCAACTGTGGATCCAGCTGCATTCTACCTTAGCCAGATGCATACCATATCGGTAAAGGACGTGCTGGTCTTTAAACACAAGGGTTAAAAGCCCATCCTAGAGCTATGTTCTCACTGGCTGGGCCTGCCCTTTGCCCAATTCTGGCTGTACGTTTGTCAAATCACTGGCCAAAATACCTCTAATCCTTTCATTATTGAATGCATGAAGCAGATGGCTGTAGCACTAAATTTCAGCTGTAATGATTTGCTGTAAACCTTCCGCCTCATTTCTCACACGTCTCATGTCAATGCATAGTGCTGGACTGTGGAACCCTTGTGCAAGAAGCATTTGGTCTGCAAGGCCTCAACCTCCAAGTCAAGACACTCCAAACTTGGTTCCCCATCCACCCACATGATGATATTCCACTCAAAGTCTGCCAAACTCTCCAACAAGCCTTCCTCTAAAAGGTTACAAACTAGAGTTTTGTTCCTTGCCCCTTTCCTTGTTCCGCATAGCCAATGTGTCCTTGTCACCACACTTGTTCACCGTCCCCAAATACAAAGGGGGCAGAAACGTTAGAATATATGACATGGCATGAAGAAGAATTGAAGCAATATCTTGTGTGTGCTGGTGATTCACTGCTACCCCTGATAAACATCCTAGCGAATCAGACTATATGACTCATCAAAAGCTGGTATTGCTGTAGCAGAAATTACTTCCTGTAGGCATTTTGTATAACTGCCCACCAGTCTCTAATATCAACCCTGACATTTTTTTAACACGTCTCCATGCAAAATGTCTTCAGTTGCAAGACGTTTGTGGGTTTCCTTGCATGAACTGCTCTTTCAGAATGCCCCTACACAATTTCAATGGGAATCAAATTAGGGCTTTAACTAGGGCAGTCCATGACCCTCTATTTCTTATTTTCCACCACCGTGCTTCACCATTATGAGGTTCTTCTCCTAAAAAATGGACTTTGGTTTACAGCAAACAACTCTATCTTTGATCAGTCTTCAGCATAGAAGGCCTGACCTTTGCCTACATATTCAATGACAAACTGTAATTGTGCTCAAATGTTCTTTGGACAGCAAAACATTTCATGCAAGTTAAATTGGTGCAATCTCTTTGATTGTTGGTGCTTGCACTTTGGCCCCAACTATTGCAATAGTTATCTGAAAACCCTGCAATTAAATTTTGTGGTTCTTTGAAACATATGTCAACATCAAATGACCAGCTCTTGGGTTTAATTTACTGGGCTGACTATTCCTCGACAAGTTAGCAGCTGTTTGAATCTACACCACTTGTAGATAGTTTTCTTTACAGTTCAATTATTTATTTCAAATCATGGTCATTTTTTTTTTAATTCCTTGCCAGCCTTCCTAAACTTTTTTTTTTCTCAGGGCCTTATAGAGCTATATTGATCTTGGCATGATGACAGCCCACACATCAAAGAGAACACCAGACCATAGATGTCTGAGGTTTAAATAATTGGCACCTAATCTGGAACACAGGATTCTCATTTCATGGATGTGAAGTGGTGGCAAATGTAGGGGTGTATTTATTTTTTTGAGACAAAATGGGGGGGGGGAGTGGGGAAACCCTTTATATATATATGTAAAAAATGTTATCAGATCGATTATATTGAATGGAGCTAATTTCCCTATGTAGGCTATGATACCTAACCCGATTGGAGATAATCAACTCGTTTTAACCACATACCTGTATCTATTTGAATGATGATTGAATACCAATTAACCCTTATCAGTATGACTACTTAAGCACACCTATGCAGGACTTTACACACACGCCCCTCTGAAGAAGCCCCGGCATCGGGGGGAAACGCGTCAGGATAGCGTGTGTTTCAGCTTCCCAAGACACCTTCTATTTGATCTTTACACGTTCGGGTGAGAACAAAAGCAAAGAACCTCTATAGCCTCCGAAGGAAATAGACCCATCGAACCCGGTGCGGATATTGCCGATCACGGTGGTAGCGGTTCCGGTCTACCACAGCAAAACCCGAGAGACAGGAGCGAGTCACTGTCTATTTCAGCCGAGGCACTAAACCAGGAGACGTAGGTGAGTTAAAGCCAGTGTGTTTTACACGTAGCCTCCGTCTCGTGCCGTGTCACTGCCGTGTCACTGGGTATACCGCTGTGGAGACCCCACCACACTCCACTCTACAGTGCGGCCGCTCAGGTCGGGAACCCATGTTGGAGGCTCCTTTTTTAGGGCTGATAGCCTTATTCCGTGCAGTGGTGTGAGTCCAATCGAATGGGGAGATAAGCACCTATGGAATTTCAGATTCATCAATGATACGGATCATATGGAGTGAAACTGCTACATAAGGATACATTCCTTCCAAAACAACTACATGCATGTATCGTTGTGGGATCCAACTAGGATTATCTTTTTACTGGTTACATATAATGTGAGTACAACTCCGTTTTCTCCATTGTGGATATATCTGTATCTCACTCACATCAGAGACTTCCTGCCCCGTAGGAGATTCAAATGTTCAGTACCCGTATCATTATACACAGGTGATTCCAGGGAAGCGCTTTTTAACTGGTTTTAAATGTCGTGTTATAGGTGTCTTTATAAGTATAGTGTTGAAATTCAATAAATTTTGTTATATTATATTACTTGTTGTGATCTATTCATCAGATCATTTCCACTTTTTAGGGATTTCTATCTATGGGGGACTGTATCTTTTTTGAACGTATTTTTTTTTTCCATATGACAAATCTGCATTTTTAATTTAGATCATGAAAATGTATACACCATGTTCATGTTATGTGTCACTTGTAATCTTGTTCTGTAGACACTATTTGAATCAAGATTTCATGTTTGCATGTTCAAATATGTTTAAAAAAAGTGTCAACCATTTCAATGGGATATACTTACTTTTTCACATGACTGTAATTTAACCTAATCATAGAGCCAAACATTTAAACCATAATAAAAAAAAAAAAAGATGTACATCAGGTTTACATGGAGGTTAATCAGTAACAGAACCTTCTGGCATAAAGAATACACATACG
Organism: Nanorana parkeri; assembly: GCF_000935625.1. Lineage (NCBI taxonomy): Eukaryota > Metazoa > Chordata > Amphibia > Anura > Dicroglossidae > Nanorana > Nanorana parkeri. The sequence goes on from NW_017306713.1 coordinate 549,109, forward strand.
CTTTGACATACAAATTGCAACACATGTTCCAATTTATTTTATTCATCACATTTTATAACAGAAAAATACCACTAAAGGTTAAAAAGAGTGCAGGTCATATATGGGCTACCAGGTTATCCACCATATTCTGTACTACAGCTTGATTTAATGAAACAATTGAAAACTGGTAGGACATCTACAGGTGATGCTAATAAAGGATCACAGTGACATCAATTGGCTGCAGTTAGAATCACAGTGTCTTGTCACCAATGGTATTTAGCAGAGCAGCTTTTGAGAAATGAAGCCACAGTTGGCAGAAAGGTATAGCATATAACTGACAACTAATAGGGTTTTCTTATAAGAATTAAGTCTGTCATATCCAATAAAGGCTGAGTTCACCTTTTTTAGCAGAACTGCACTAAATAATTAATAATGATGAATAGAAGACGTTCTCATTGTCCTTTCTGCCCAAGCCATCCTTATGTTCTTATCTATTACATACCCAGTACATTGCCTCCTTCAATTTGTACTCTTTTTTCAAAGTTTTAAAAGATGCACCCTAAGCCCCTGGGTCCTGTAACTAAGTCCTGTAACATTATCATCCTTTGGCAGGGAGCACACACTACATTGAGGTGTGCTCCTTGTAATAGTTGTCCCAATCTTGAGAGGTGGGTGGGAGCTCTGGTCAAGAGTGGGGTGTTCCTTGCCATATCTGTGCTAATCCCTGTCCTGAGAGTGACAGGCAGGAGCAGAGGGCAAGAGCCACAGGTGGATTTTCCAAAGACGCGAGTGTCCCAATGACATTGCTGACTCTTGCTAATGGTCACCCTAAAATGTGCACAGTATGCCTTACAAAATGCAATGGAGAGGTTTTTAAACATTAGTAACAGGTGGTAGGCCTGTGTCTAGCAGCTAATGGCTCCTTTGGCATTCCTGGAAAAGAGGCACATTGTTGGTGCAATGGGACACAATGAAGCTGTACAGAAACAAAACAAAACGAAAAAAGAACTGGTCTTTAAAATGAACATCTATAGTTTGTGTTCCCAGCTCTCTGGACATTAAATTAACAGCTGCAGGCTGAATATATTTTGGAAGGTTGATTGAGCAGCTCAGCAATACCTTGTTATGCTTTATAAGAGAAATATGGAGTAGCCAGCAGTAATCATTTGTCATTATTCTGGCCACTCTGAACCAATGGTGATTTACTTAGGTCTTTCACAGTACCATAGCCCTCTGCACTTAATAATCATATTGTTGGCCAGAATGTAAATTGTATGCATTCATTGTTTTTTTAAAATGATTTCAGATTGCAATATCAAGAATTATTTTTTTATTAGACATAATATTTCAGGTCTGTGGTGATTTGAGCCAAAGTGTGAAATGTGGTAAACATAGCAGTGCCTTATAACTGGTGCAGTTACTACAATACAACAGTAATTGTACAGATGTTCCTCACTTACCGACTTACCTGTTTTGCGACCACTCGCACTTACGACGGAGCGCCGATCGACCTCCGACCTTGTGCGTCAGCGTCAGTGCGCCGTGTCGCCGGCGGAAGTGGTGTCCTCCGATCTTCATTGCGGGTCCTGGTAAGTATTTTCATTGCACGATGTACAGTACACTGTTCGTTACTGTACATCGGCAACGCTATACAGTACTGTACTAATGCAGTACAGTACTGTATAGAGTTCCTCACTTAACGAACAATCCGTTTAACGACCTGGTCGTAGGAACGGAACTCGGTCGTTAAGTGAGGAATACCTGTAATCATTTATCATGTTTAACCTGCTATTGTTCTATTCATTTTAACACATTCCAAACAAAATCAGATATTACTCAATGATCTACCAAATTCACCATTTGAACATTGCAGGATGAGATCCCACATTTCACAAATCAGTCTATAAAAGTAATAGAGCTGCAGCTAATGATTATTTTCAAAATCGATTAGTTAGCCGATTAATATACTGGAATTGCATAACTAATTTTAACTTACTGTTCATTGGCAGAACAATAAAAGATGCTGTCAAACAGCGGTTACTTTAATTGCATTTTCAAGGCAGATCCTTTATCACTGTTGGTGAAGCTTTAAAAAAATAAATAGCGTGTGTACCTTAGATGAAGACATAAGTGTATGCCCTTCAATGCAGTCTGTGGGCTCTATCGATGAGGAAGAAGCTACCCTGGGGGCCACTATAGGGAGCTCTGGGCAAGACAGCAAATAGACTATGTATCAGGCTAGATGGGCAGGCCATCGGCTAACTTGCCTAGAACTTTCTCAGAGTCAGAAGAACTGACATTTCTTCAAATAAAGCCGATCCTAAAAGATTTATTGGGGTAGCATTATGGACATCATTTTTAAAGTGCTAGTCATCTGGCAGTTATGCTGCCCCACTGGCTTTAGTACTTTCATTGTCTCAAAACATTTAGGCACATCAATAAAATCAGGAAAGTCAGAAGACCATCTCTGCAAACTTTTGATAGCTCAGTGACTGAAATTACTAAAGCAATGGCAGTCAGGCTAATTATATTTTTAGAAAACCAAGTCAGAAATGGAAGCCTCCAGAAAGGTTTCTTTCAAAATAAAGTACAAACTTCCAATTCCTTTTTTTTGGAACAAGCTTCAGCGACAGTAGCAGCTAAAAAATTCTGCATGAAAAAGGTACACATCTTCATAAAAGCCCAGCCTATCCCAAAAAAAACATATAATACTGAAGTACTTGCAAACGTGAACAATGTTCTCACATGAAAAGAACTTGCCAAGGTAGATATATGGTAACTCCCGTATTTTAAAGTCAAAGGATCTAGGGCTGCCATCCTGATCCTGGATCACTATCCTGCAAGCATGCATGTAGACAGTAAGCCTGAGAAATCTGAAATCCTGCTTTGAATGTTTGCTCCAGGCCAGTGACTCCCTGACAGTAAGCAAACATGAAGGCAACAGCCCCATATCCTGAACCTTTTTTGTAAAAACAAGTCAGCAATGGTAACTTCCATATTACTGTCTGTACGTGTTTACTTTTAGGAATACAAGGGTTGGAAGGACAGTTAAAACGAGAACTATTGTTTAATCTGAAATCTTTAGCTGCACTAGCCCTAGATCAAACTGCCAAAAACACTGGGGTTTCACACATTTGCATACATTATTCTGGACTTAATAAAACCCTACCCAGGTTTGCTTGCAATAGAAAAACTGTACTTATGAACACATCCAAAGAACCTGCTCTATGCTCTAGTCTAAAAGGAGTGGTTTACCTTTATTTTAGCTTACAAGATTTCAAAGACATAATGAATGCCATACATACACATTGAAAAAACCCAGACACACACATACACCTATATTTAGTGCATAGTAAACACTCAAATCAACTGTTAGAATGCTTACACATTTTGCTTAAATTAAAAAGGACTAGAGCAACCTAACTGGCACACAGTCCTATTTACAGTCTATCTGCGGTAAATCATGAGGGAGAGTTTAGGCAGATCTTAGAACACCAAGTTCGGAGAAATAAACCAGGTGTACTTAACCACCTCCCTACCAATGTATTGAAAGAAGCGAGAGAGAAAAAAAAAGCGTGGGAAGGTGGGCATCCATTTCTGCAATGACGTCTATAGACATCCATTTAAAAAACAGTCAGTAGGCACCCCCTAGTCTATGTGTGCCGTGCCATCTTCCGAGAGCTCAGTACACAGAGACACCGTGCAGAGCCAATCCGCGCAGCTCTGTTGAGATCCCACATTTCACAGATCAGTCTATAAAAGTAATATGCTGGAATGACATGACTAATTCCAACTTTCTGTTCATTGACCGAACAATAAAATATGATGTCAAACAGCTGTTACTTGAAGTTTAAATAATAATTGCACTTTCAAGGCAGATCCTTTAACTATTATAGTCCTTCAAAAATAAATAAATGGGGTGTGTACCTTATATAAAGAGGTAAGCATATCCCCTTCACTGCAGTCTGCAGGTTCTATTGATGAGTAAGAAGGTGCTCTGGATGACCACTATAGGGAGCTCTGGGCAAGACAGGCTATCAGGCTAAATGGGCACCACAACCCCTCTCTTGCCTACAGCTTCCTCGGAGTCAGAAAAACTGACATTTCTTAAGATTAAGCTTGTCATAAAAGATCTATGGGGTAGCATTACAAACCACGTTTTTAAAGTGCTAGTCTATCTGCAGTTCCAATAGGGTCATAAAGGAGAGAAGGCCGCTTACGGTGGCCAAATTTCGCACAGTGTGTGGGGCTTTTGGCTCCCTTTCAACCGGTATTCCTTGATCAGCTGATCAAAGAAGCCTGCTGGAAAATCCATGTGCGTTCAGAACTGACAGCCAATGAGCTGCCCGCTCTGATCAGGTATTCTGACAGGTGCCAGTGGCACCTGTCAGAATACAATGCAAACAGCATCAATTCCTCGATCGAACATGCTGTTTGTGTTGATGGAGGAATCGTGTCAATTTCTTTCAGATTGAACTAAATAAATTGAAAGGTGTATGGCCAGCTTAAGAATGGCCAATGGGTACACTTGCACCCACTAGTCTGTGTGCCAAGCCATCTTCTGACAGCTCAGTACACAGAGACACAGTGCCGAGATGATCTGCAGGGATCAGTAATATGTGATCCTTGTGATAACTCATCACAGCTCACAGAGGAAGGAAAGAGATCAGTAACTGTAAATAGGAGAATCAATGAATGATTCATCAGCAGAAGCTGATGACTCATTCTTTGATTGTCAGTGACTTGTTTGTTTTTTTAACCCTTTCACTGTCCCTCATTTTCTAAACTAAACTAACAGGAGTGTTCATACTGTCCTGGCTTTTTTTTTTGTTTATTAAAAGGGAAAAATTCCAGCAGTTAATATCACCAAAACAAAGCTCTTCCAAAATCTGCCTAAAAAAAAAATGATTTAACATTCATCTGGGTAGTGTTGAGTGACGGAATAATTGCTAGTCATATTAGTCATATTATCACAGCACTGAAAAGTAAAAAATGGCCTGGTAACGAGGAGCTATATACAAGCTGGTTCTCAGGTGGTTAAATTAATGTGGGATTTGAAAGCCAGCATATCAACTTCTCTACCACCACCATACATATAAAAACAGCAGAGTGGGGAAAATGTATTTCGGGAGTTATCACAAGCACAATGTACAGAACTGATCAGAATTGCTCTGTATCTTGTGATCACAGACGTAAACACTGTAGTGTTTACATTTGAGAGCCCTCCTCTTACAATTGGGAAAGGGAAGGCAGTATTATTTATTAATGAAGGGATGATAAGCAGCAGCAGATTCATGGCAAGGGATTTTAATTGATTGTGATTTTTTTTTATTTTAACCTTTTAACTCCCTTACACATCTCCTCTCCATCCTGGTTATCTATGTAACCTATAAATTAATACATTTGTTTCCTCCTCCCACTGTGTATGATCTTTACATTAATTATGAGCTAGGCTCTATCCTGTATAATAATAATAATATGTGTTAACGCCCTCAATACCAGCATGTTTCTTCATTTTCAAAAATTGCATAAAAAAAAACCCAGATCACCTCGGGGTGTCAACTTTACTGGGGGTGTTTAGAACTACCCTGCCATTTTTGTTTTTGCAAAACATTTGGTCTGTTTTTTCTTCAAAAAGAAAGCTGTCTCAAGAAATGATATAAAATACATTTGGGTAAAGTGTTGCATGACTAAGTAATTATCAGTCAAACTATCACAGCACAGAAAACTGAAAAATGGCCTGGTAATGAAAGGTATATACAGGCTAATACTTAGAGCCCATTTCCACCTTTGCAAAGGTATTTATTTAATTTTTTTAAACATGCCAACAATGTACACCAAGTATACATGAAACGGGCATATGCAGTTGATGTATATAAAAAAAAGAACCTTACACTTCTGTTATCTTTCATCTTCATATCCTAATGGAAATGGCTGTCTGTGTATATCCCTCCCCCTCCCTGGACGGTGTATTGTGTAAAGGCAGAGCTGGTGTTTAGTGATCATGTTTCAATGGGTGACAGGGAGGGGGCAGCTGATTACAGTATGACACCCTGGTGTCAGACAATCTCCTGTGGAGAAAATTTTTAATTTTTAGGCTTCAGGCCTAATAAAGTCTCATAAAAGAAATGCAAAAAGCCTGCAACGTGAGTCATGAAAATGTGCACATGTATACATCATCACGGCACCTCTTCATTACCTCGATAAATGCTCATCACTTACAAAAGTGGACATTTTTTTTCTCTTTTCTCACTATTCTGGGGGTTTTTTTCTCTTTTATTAGTTCCCTAGCTCCGCCTTTATCCCGTTCTGCATACTGATAAGAATTATGAATTAGGTTCACAGTCCATGTTAAAGACATGGATTTGTTGCAATCAGAAGGAGAGCTAGAAAAATTATGGCTGTATTAGTATGCTATGGCTAGTTGGAGGGTAATTCCACATGTTATGTTTAGTAAAAGAAACGGGTGGGGGCGAGATAAGGTTATTTTTGTTCTGTATGCATGTTGTCAAACTACATTGTGATATGTTTAAGTGTTTTGTTATGTCTTGGTGAAAACAATAAAACTTTTGAAATCTACAAAAGTGGAAATGGACTTTAAGTGGCTAAGCAACCTACAATCCATTTTTTAAGTGGGGAAGAGTTCCATATTCGGTCACATTTTTATTTCTGTCCATGACCACACTAGGGAGATTTTGCCACACTTTATGTCTCTGGGACACAAGGACAAGACATTTGGGAGCAGCTGTCATTGGAACAGGAAGGCACAAACATCAAAAAGATTGTCCTAAGTTCTAACCCTTCCCCACTCTACTGAAAAAAAGTTACTGTGATTTTGTCCGTGTCCCCCACTGGGAAATTTCTCCCCTTACAGGAAACAAGTAGAAATCTCCCTGGGGACACAGACAGTAATATTCCCAACAGAAGCTCTAACCCTTCTCCATGCTATCCCCCCCCCAAAAAAATCGTTGGAGTTTAAAGCCCATTGCCACCTTTGCAGAGGTATTTTAAAAAAAAAACATGCCAGCAATGTACACACAGTGTACGTGTAGCAGGTATATGCAGTTGCTGTATATGAGCACAGAAACTTACTTTTTTGTTAGCTGTCCTGTTCATGGCTCCTTTTGAAATGGCTGCCTCAGTGTCTGTGTAAATTACAGGCTGTTGTGCACACTGGAAACTACAATGTAGGCCATGGAAAGCTAAATTTCCCACAATGCTATGCTTCCCTTGTGCACAAGCTTCGCTGTGGAAACTGGGCCCTCTCTCCATTCATTAATATTCATAGTGGCCACATCCCCTGAACAATGCAGAGTGACCTAGAGAGGCAGAGCTGGTGTGCAGTGATCTTGTTACATTGACTCACAGGAAGGGGTCAGCTACTTTACAGCCTGTACAAGACAATCCAACCCCAGTGACAGACTGAGTTTCTTGGAAGGAATTGTGAATTTGTAGGACACCGGTCCACTAAAAAGTCCATAAAAAAGTAAAAAGACAGCAATGTGAGTCATGAAAATGTACACACATGATATATCATAATTGCACCTATACATTACCACAATAAATGCTAATCAGTTACAAAAAGGTGGAAATGGGCTATAAGTAACCAGTACATGTGTTTTCAATGACCACAACTAAAATGCTTGAAGTTATCAGCCAGAAATAATTTTTTTTTTTTTTTTTTTTTTTTTGGCCGTTTCCCCC
>NW_017306713.1:556878-567183 GCF_000935625.1 Nanorana parkeri
ACATTAGCCATGTGAAAATTCATTATTCAGCGTAAAGTAGCTATGTAGATATATAGCATTGCCTATAGCAAGATCAGGGACAGAGGAACACACAACAAGGTTTAAAAATGGGCAGTAAAGTGTCTGCTTAAAATAGGCTTTCTATTTCTGTCTGTTGTTCCTCCATTATATAAAATTAACAGATAATTTTCAGCAGATTGCGTTCACAAATTCCAGAACTGATTTGCAATATATTTTTAATCATTTTTCTCTCGGTCCACATTCAACAGTTTTTTTAAAGGTGATCTGCTAACCTGATCACTAAGTGTCCCATTTTTGGATAATGCCTGGCTGCTGCTGTTGTTGGAAGTGGAAGTCAACTCTGATGTATCCTCTGGTATCACAGTATTGGAATTCATACTTCGGTCATTCATTTCAATGGCTTCAAAATCTGCATCATTCCACGGTTGGTCATCCTCCTCGTCTTCTTCCTCTAGACCAGAACCTGAAAGTAAAGCCCTTCGATCCTCACTTTCAACTCCATCCCACCGTACCTTGTCCTGTGTACAAGTGGCCAGTTTGTACATGATTGGAAACAAGACAGCAGTCAGTGCAGAAGATGCCACGATGGTGTACATAAGTACTGGAAGAGTGGGCAGCAGTCCCTGAAGGTATCCCACAGAGGCAGGAATTGCCATTTCTCCAAGTGCTGCTCCAACCACAAACAAGGAAGCCGACTTGCCTCCTATAGTGGTGTACTGCTGTGCCCATGAGAATCCACTGGGAAAGGTGGTAGCCATTGATGCCCCATATAGTGCACTTCCAACCCAAAGGACTATGTGTTTTTTATAAAAAATCAGTAAATATAAAGATGAAACAGTGCAGCCAATTACACTAAGAAGCAGCATGGTGCCGGGATACAAACATGTCGCAAAGCAAATAGCCAAACCTCGGACTGCAGCAAACACACCCCAAAATATAGAGTTCAGCCCTGCAGCCTTATCATGATCCATCTCTGCCATAGTGATTGCGTAAGTAAAGATGTATGAACCATAGGCAACTTCTGCCCCAACATAGCAAAAGAAAAACAAGCAAAGAAGAAAAATTAGAGTGTTGTGATACTTGGCTGTCCTTACTTTCTCTTCTGAAACCTTAGTGACTGATCGGTTGGACCGAGTCTTACAGTACAAAATAAATAAAAAAATAGAGACCAGCAAAATGTATGTAGCAATAACAATATAGGACAGCATTGACTTCTTGATTTGAAGAGGTATATTTATCAAAGGGATGTCATTGAGGTGCAGAATTTCCGGTATTAATTTTGCCAAGATTGGAGCCAGAAGAGCCCCCAGAGCAAAACTGAAGTGCAGTGCCTGAACATGGGGTCCAGCTTCATCACCCCAAGTGTTTAGAATTACAACATTTCCACCTGACATGGGAGAAGAAAATAAATCACAATAATAATACATTAAAACCAATCTCAGTAACGACAGGGAAATTACATATTCACCCTTTAATTTCTTAACTGACACACACACACACACACACACACACACACATTAAGAATCTAAAAGAGCTTTATTTCATATAAGATAATTCTCAAGTCACACTGTCTAGGGTGTCTACGTAAAATCCAGTCAAAAAACTTTTTGCAAGGGTGCTGTGAGTACATGAATAATCCTAAGGCATAAGAATGCATGTGACCAGCAACAGAAAACAAAACCTCACTGTGGTTAAATCCATACCTAAAGCTGGACTGTATAGGAAGCCTTAGCACTGTTCCTTACCTATTACAACTAGCCCATTCTAATCATTCTTCAACTCCAAGTATATAATATACTTCAGGCCTTTTGCATTAGCAGGGCCTTTAGCCCTCACTGACTTATATCCAGTCTATACCTCGTAGCTAACAGTTCACAAAGAGGAAATGTTTTATGAATACTAGTGCTTATTTCTGGTGGTGATCAGATTACTATTTTGAATTATTAATAACCAATGTGCAGCACCACCTGCAAATTTGAAGACACCCTGTCACCAAACTAAAAAAGTGCAGGTAAAAGTATTTTACATGCTTACTTGTGTGTTTTTATTTTGCATAAATCACTTTTACGGACTTGAAATGTGCATATGAAGTTGCTAGCAAATCTGACTATTTCAGAATAGTCCATTTCCAGGCACAATTTTATCCTCCTTAAAATATCATAGCCCTAGGTTTGCAGTGGCAAACTTATGGCACGCGTGCCACAGAGGGCACGCTGTGGCCCCTCTGGTGTCATGCGAGCTTAGACAGGAGTGGCAAATTTGTATATCGCTCAACGCCCGGCACAGACAGTTCTGGGCACCGGGTGGGTAGTTGTTTTTTCGGGAAAGCAGGGCTAAATGTACAGCTGGGAAGCTGCCACTCGTATTGTACACGTAATCTCAGCGATGCTGCAAACATCACTTGTATGCAGCCTGCAGGTCTGACCCCTCCTCCCCCCAGTCGGCCTCCGCTCTCCCCATTGGCCACCTCCCTCCCCGCAGAGCGGAGAACGTCTGTTTTCCAATCTGCTCTGTGTGAACACTGAGAAAGAAGAGCTGTACTCACAGCCAATACAGGAGAGCCACTAGAGTGCTGTGCTACTCCTGTATTGGAGTGATAGGTTCTCTTCTTTTTTGTGATAGCAATAGTTACGTGAAAAAAAAAAAGTTAAAAATAAAAATTTTAAAGTGATAAAGTAAAAGATAAGATACATTTTTAAAAAAGGAGATAAAAGTAAAAAATAAATAAAAAATAAAATGTTTGAATATGCGTTTCCCCTATTTTGCCTAAGGCAGTGATGCTGAAAATTGTTTAAACCCCAGTGCCCAAACTAAAACACAACACCAAGCTAAACTTCAGTGTTGGTACTTTGAGATAAATAAAATAAACCTTACAGTTTGGGCACTCAGGCTGTTACTGTTTGCGCTAGAGTTGCTAACATCACATCCAATATGGCGACTCCCAGCAGCAGTATTCATGACTTTTGGATGTCTGCACACGGGAAGCTTTTACAGGTAAATAACATGCCTAAAATATGGTAAAAGCACATATAATCTTGTGGCAAGTCTGATATTGAAATGATGGTGACTGGGTTTCTGAGATAAAAATAAATCCAACTAGCACAGATTAAATAAGGTGAACACTGTTTGTTAGAGCAAATTCTCTTAGGCGTATCTTAAGATTTATTTCCCCTGAATGCATTACTAAAGCAGCAACCTGTAATAGAAAACCTCTGGTTTATTGTACTATTATACTGTTCTAAATAACTCATTAAGTAAAAATATCAATTATTGAACATTATATTGATAATTTTCCTTATCCCTGTGGAATGTTAGAGAAGAACAAAGTTACCAGTATCTAGGAATCCCATTGATGTGCCCACAACAGACATCGCTCCAGTCAGAAGAATGGCCTTCTTACACCAAGGCAAAACTAAAAGGCCTGCACAGGTCGCTAGCATGGATAATCCTGTTAACATAAAGAAAAAGAATGAACTTTAACAGTTAACAACACATTTTTACAAAAGACACAATCAAATGGAATATAAATCGAGTAACAAGCATGTATGCTTAATCGGCTGCTGGCGTCAATGCTGGGTCTTGCACATGCATTGTACTCTCTTTGTTCTTCAGTCAGTCTGCAAACAATTAACTATTAATGACTATTGCATTTAATGTGTCAATAAGGAATTTAAGTACACTTTTAAAATACCTCGACTCCTTCAATATATCAAAATCAAACGTCTGCAAAGACAAAATTTAACCTTTTCACTCTTTCTGCCAGTCCTTTGAAAGCCGGAATGGTGAAGGTCCCTACTAGTTCAAATTTCCTTCAGTTTACTTAAGTCATCTGCAGACACTTACAACAGTAACTGATCTGTTCATATGTCGTGAGTTATGTCAAAGAAATAATAGGGATTGGCTGGAAGAACATTTAAATGATGTTGGTGTAGTCTTTTTCTTTCTGCAGCTGCTCTACCTATTCCTCTTGTGCATTTTTGTTTCCAAACTCTAAACTGAAAGCATGCACTGAACAAACATCACCATTTTATGGCTTGTGGCACTGAATCAACCAGGTATTAGAAACAATATGACCCTATATTTAAAAGGGGAACCTAAACGGAGCAATGGGGGAGCAAAGGAACCTGGCATTAAAGCAAACCTGTTGCTTTGCCATCTATCTATGGGAAAACCACAGGATTGCTTTAAACTTAAAGTCCACTGTCCAAACTGTTCAGCGCTTAGCAGAAGTCTCTCACTTTTCAGGGGACCAGAGTAAAAATTCCCTATGATTTCATCAGAGGGGCTGCAGTTCAATTGCAGGTTGTGATGCCTCAGATTACATGTAAGAAAGAAAACAAGAACAGCGCCCTCTCCGTGTAATACCATCTGTTTAATAATTAAAACTTTACATTAAAGTCAAATACCACCATTTTGCAGGCTACATAAATCATTTGCATGCCTGGCATTTCTTTCAAGTGGACCTTTACCTCCTTTCACACAAAATAAAATAAAAAAAAAAAAGCTCTGCATGTTGATTTAAAATCATCTTACATTCATTAAACAAACTTGTTTTTCATTTACTTACACATAGAGTTCATCTACTTCCCGGTCCACTGCTGGCACAAATTATGTAATATGCCATGTAAGTGTTGCATCCTGGGAAGGTTACATCAGCAGAGCATTGCTGGGAAATCTCATCTGTAATCTTATGAGATCTCAGGGAAAGGCATTTTGGAGCTGATGTGCATGGTCACATGTCCTAGTCACATTTGCCAAAGTTCCAGGAAGTAAAGGAAGATCTAGTAATCTGCCCTTAACAAAAATTGACACTCAGAAGACTGGGAAAGAAAAGAGAACTGTGGTATGCAAAGAATACAACACCTGCAATTATTTAGAAGTATGTGTTTGTAGATTGTTTTTTACTAAACATTTATAAAGGTGTGTTTGTTGTTATTTTAAAGATATCGGTAATGTTTTGCTTTAACGATACATTTTGCTAACACTTTCCATACATGCCCTTTTTGCCAAGTGTTATTTCAGAACTTCTGGTGGGCAGAGTAGATGCAGCCAACAACTTTATGACATAAGGCCTGAGAGACATTGTGCAGAAATATTGAATACGGTACATGAAATTAAACAACAGCATGTTTTGCTATTTTTTAATTATTTAATGGAAAAACTGAGTTAGAAGTTAACGTGAACTCTATTTCCAGTAGTCTTCCAGGACAGCCCATGAAAAACAGATGCTCCTCCGCTTATACAGGAAAAATATCACCATATAGAAATAAAAAGACTGTTTCCAGGTATCCCCCACAGTAAACTCAAGAACCAAAGGATGGAACTCTGGGCAGAGTGCCAACTCGCTCTGCCCAGGAGGCTGAAAAGCTCTTGTGGAGTGAAGGATGGCGGGCAACCTTCATAGTATGGTAGGCTTCACAAATAGCTTGCTTAATCCAACAAGCAATAGAAGAGATGGGTGCTTCTTTTCCTTTGGATTTACCTAAAAATAAAGCGAACAATGCAAAATCCTTTGTGACCTCCAAGTATGCCAACAGGCACCGTCCAACGTCCAATCTATGGAAAGATTCTTCTAAGCTGTTAGAGGGATTGTTGCATAAGGTAGGAAGGACTATATCCTGAGTTCTATGAAAGTGAGAAGCGATCTTAGGTAAGTCTTAAACACAATGCAGTCGTCAAAAATAGATAGGAACGTTCTTTTCATTGAAAGAGCCTATATAACTCACTAATCCTGAGGGCAGAGGTAACTGCGATCAAAAGCGAAGATTTAAGAGTAAGGAGGTGGAGAGAAGTATCTGTAAGTGGCTCAAAAAGAGGTCTAGTTAATTCCTGCAAGACCAACAGTTCCCACCAATTGGATGAAGCTCTTGCTTCTGTTCTGGTCCACTGACCATGAACAAAAAGATCCTCCATGTGAGCTCCCCAACCCCATGTGCTGGCATCTGTGGTCAACTTCTTCGAAAAAAGGAAACACCCACAGAAGTCCCTGTGAGAGGAGACTCTGAACTCTCCACCGCCAAAGATTCTGTTTTACCTTTGTAGGAAAACGAGTCGTCACATCCAAGGTTCTCCGAGAACGATCCCAGACCTTAAGTAAAAAATTCTGAAGTGGTCTTTGATGAAAACTTGTCCACTGGAGAACTTGCAGTGGGTGAAAAGGTTGACTGCTGACAGAAGACTAAAAAGTTACATGTGCTGTTTGTCTTGAGGGAAGCCATTAGGGAACATCCTGTTAGTCAAGAATGGAGTTTTAGCCCCACTACCGACATGATGTGACATGCTCAGAGAAATCCTCTGGAAGATAAAGCTTCCTATCGTATTTAAAACGTATCCTATGAATGTCATCACCTGGAAGGAAACAGACTGTAATCAGCTCTGTGTGAATTTCAGATCTCTGTCAATTAGTCTGGCAAAGAGGCAGTCACAGGAAGAACGTCCAGATATGGAACAATACTGATTCCTCAAAGTCTCAGTGGTGCCAGGGCTCTCCCAGGACTTTGGGAAATATCTGCGGGGCAGAAGAGACCGAAAGAAAAGGCTCTGAACTGAAAGTTACGAATCCTCCACCTGATCTTGACTGCCAACTGGAGGAATCTCTGGGAAGAGCCCCTGACGGAATTTGTAGGCAAGCATCTCTTACATCCTTATAATGTAAGAGATGCTTGTAGGCAAGCATCTCTTACATTATAACATTACAGGAGGACCTGGATAAAATAGGGGAGTGGGCATTAATGTGGCAGATGAGGTTTAATGTTGATAAATGCAAAGTAATGCACTTTGGAATTAAAAATAAACAAATGGGTTATACAATTATGGGTATGCCGCTGGGAAGTCAGAAATGGAGAAGGATTTGGGGGTCATTGTAGACCACAAACTGAAAGGTAGTTTGCAGTGCCAGGCTGCTGTAAACAAAGCTAGCAGGGTCTTGTCCTGTATTAAAAAGGGGATGTATTGCAGGGACAAGTCTATAATTTTGCCACTTTATAGATCATTGGTTCAACCTCATCTGGAGTACGCGGTCCAGTTCTGGTCACCAGTACTAAGAAAAGATGTCCTTGAGTTGGAAAAAGTCCAGCGGAGGGCAACCAAACTAATTAGGGGTATGGAGGACCAGAGCTACGAGACAAAGCTACTAAATTTAAACATGTTCACATTAGAGGTGAGGAGATTAAGGGGGGATATGGTTTCCATGTACAAAATGTTCAATGGTGGTAGCAACATTAGCGATAAACTGTTTAAAATTAACTCCGTTACAAAAACTAGAGGCCATCACCTAAAATTGGTGGAAAAAAAATTCCAGCACAAGGGGCGAAGGGGGTTCTTCACAGTAAGATCAGTTAGGGTCTGGAACTCACTGCCACAGGCTGTGATTTCAGCAAACGTTCAGCCTGAAACGTTTGGACGATTTCTTAAGGGACCGTAACATACAGGGGTACAGGTAACATACAGGGGTACAGGTAACATACAGGGGTACAGGTAACATACAGGGGTACAGGTACTCCTAGAATGAGATCCTAATAGGTTGGACTTGATGGACTAATGTCTTTATTCAACCTCAAATACTATGTAACATCTATAGTTGCTAGGAAGGCCTGTGGCTGAAAAATATTCCTGACAGATAAAATGGCATCCATCCTGAACTTTTTGTATCAGATGGATACGTTCAAAAGGAGAAATAGAATAAGACAACATTTCTCTATGGGCTTCTGTACTACAAACACTGGGAGTAGAAACTCTTGCCCTGTTCCTCCTTTGGGACAGGGGATATCACCTTCACTAGAGCTCCCAAAAAACTGCAATGTGCCATGACAAGATCTTTGGGAAGATCTGTCACCAAAAATCTCAATGCTGGGGGATAGTCAAATTCCAGCCTGAAACCCTGTTTGATGATCTCCAAAATGAATGCATTGTACGAAATCGATCTCCATTGTGGAAGGAATCCTTCCAATCTTCCTCCCACTGCAGAGTGGGCTTCATTGTTGCTTTCCCTTACCCTTGTGACCTGTCCAGTGTTTCTTAAGCTTTTCCTCTTTGCTGTCTTGGCACAAACTCGGCCACTAAAAAAATCTCCTATTAAAGGTCTTTTTCTTCTTGTCAGCGGTATGCTCTAATGATCCAGATCTGGGCCAAAAAGCTGATCACCTGAAAAAGGCAAAGTACATAAGTGTGGCTTGGAGGCGGAGTCTCCTTCCCAGGTCTTAAGCCAGAGAAAAGTTAATGAGTGCTAAAGAACAAGCTGACATTCTAACAGACTTTGGTGAGGCGTCGGCAATGAAACCCACAGCCTATAACAGCAAAAGGGACTGCAGTATTTGCTCTCTCGGAGTACTAGCAACAAGGTCAGCCTTCAACTGAGAAAGCCAGAATTTCAAATTCCCGGCAAAAGTTGTATCCAAGGCGTGTTTAAAATTAGCAAGGGTAGAGTCCCAAGCCCTTCTAAGCAGCAAATCCATTTTCTTATCCATTTCATCTTTGAGAATGCCCATATCCGCAAAAGGCAAGATCAGATTTCTTAGAGACTTTTGAAAGAGGAGCATCCAGCTTAGGATTTTTGTTCCAGACCAAGGCCAGATCGTCATCAAAAGGGAACCTCCTCTTCAGACTATTAGATAAGAAGAGTTTTCCAGGTCTGACCATTCTTTATTAATTGAATCAGTAAGAACCCTGTAAACAGAAAAACATGACTTTCTTTGTAAACCTTGGTACATTAGATAATGCCAAAAGTTGAATATCCAAAGTCTTATAAATAGCTCTGAGTAAATTATCCACATCCTCCTGAGACAATTTAAGCCTAGACACTAATGAAGGTTTATTCTGAGTACTATCTTACTCTGCAGAAAAATCATTCTAGGAAGGACCAGCCTCACTAAACTCATCCAACTCAGATGGCTTGTGAAAAACTTCCTCCGCAACTAAAGGCAGGAAAGCAGAGGACAGAGAAGGGGTCTTAGTTGGGGTTCTCATATCCTCAATCAGGGATCTGAAAGAGTGAAACGTGGATGCCAGTTCGTTGCCGGCCCTCACCAGGCACTTAAGAGGAACAGAAACTGGGCCTCCTTCTACCCATACTGGGTAGGGGCTCTGGGTGCCAAAGTAAGCACACCACCAGAAGGGACTGCCCAGAAGGTCACAGGCTCCAAAAGTAGCGATGTGTCTCCTCCAGACAGAGGAAACACAATAACCGAGGGGGATACCTGGAAGCGTCCTTTTTATTTCTAAATGGTGACATGTTTTCTGTCTGAGATGAGGAGCCTCTCTCCTCGTCTCATCTCGTGTCTCTCACGGGCTGTCCTAGAAGACAACTGGGGAAAAATGTATTTATTTCAAAGTAAAATTGAAAATGCATTTAGGGTGTCCACAGAAACAAGATGACTTTTGGCTGTGACTGCAAAACATAGGAAGAAATCCAATCACTCCTATGCAGATGACCACTGTGTAATATCTGAACCAAACTTATTGGCGTAACACATTTTGTACATACCCAACAGCAAGTGTTGATTCATACGTTCAAAAAGAACACCTCCCAAAACGGAGCCTCCAAGATATCCTAAGGAGCGTCCCACAAAAATGTAGGAAATGTTTCCTACAGTGCTGTCCACATTAGCGGCCAGATCAGGGAAAGTTGGTCCTAAGACAGAAATTGCCATTCCCTGAAAAAGGAGATAAATATGTTAATGTCAATTGTGTACAAACTATCTGTGCAAACATTACTATATACCTATTATAACCATATATAGCCACGTTAACACTAAAAAATCGTTAAGGAAGATTTTACATGCAGCTTGGAATAGATCACTGTCCCTGGAGACAGAATGGATGCATTCAGCGACATGCATCCATGCAATAATCATATCACATACAATGTGGACTGCTGCAAACAGATGTGGCCACTGTCCCACGGTCATAAACTTGAACGGGTACAGCAGCCGCATCTAAATATGACATGGGAATCCCAAATGCCCAGGGTGAATGAAGCCTAATCCTACAAAAATTAATCTGCAAAGGTTGCACTTCCACACATTTAAAAAAAAAAAAAAAGTAGTGTTGCTTTTGTAGCTTTAAACAGTTTAAACGAGGACCTTTTACAAGCTGAGGCTACTTAGAGATGGTACATGTTGAAAATTAGATAAAAATAAGTTATCAATCAGTAGATCCAGAGAAAAAAGCAACTGAAATGATATGCAAATGATATGGGTGCACAAAAACCAACACCAAAAGTTATTAAAAAAAGTGCATGTGAAACACACACAAAAAAAAAAAGGTCCATTGGGTTATGCCCTTCCC
>NW_017306713.1:567205-575456 GCF_000935625.1 Nanorana parkeri
AAAAAAGATAAATGTCAGCCTGAAACGGAAAATAATATTTTTTTATAAGCTTTTTACATTTTTTAAAATATTTAATGTTTTATAAACGTTGTCATTTTTTTATATTTCCTTTACTTATTTTTATTAAATATGTTTATTTTTTTTAAATTCACTGTGGGTTCTCCGGGGGAAATATTGGTGGTCTAAACAAGTATTTGAGAAAGAGATTGAAGACACAAAGTCCACAATCTCTTCTTCTGCAGTCCCTGTTATAAATGAGCAAGAAGCCTCTATATTGAGTGTTTCTGTCCATTTACACATCGTGGATATAGTATGAGTTACTATGTACACACTTATGAATGAACAGGAAGTGATGTAGATCACTTCCTATTCATTCATAACTGGTACATACAGTAGTAACTCATACTATGTCCAGTTATTTACAAACAGCCAGCGATAAGCTGATCGCTGACTGCTTGTACTGTTCTCCATCCTGACTCGTTGTCACAGGCGAGGGTGAGCCCGCGGGGAGGAGACCTCAGTCTATTTTGACAGCTGACTCCTCCCCCTCACCGCCCATTCAGGCTCCTGTGACAGCGCACGGCTGTCTCTGCCCCCACACCGCTCTCTATCCTGATTGGTCAGAGGAGGTGCTGAGGGAGGCGGTGCAGGAGGAGAACCCGCACCGCTCGGCCTCCCCTGACAGTTTCTCTCCTTCCTGCTGGACGCTGCGCTGTGTCAGAGGAAACAGAGCAGCGCCCAGCGGGGAGGAGAGAAACCAGGCATGCACCACAATTTTGTCCAAAAGTGCAATTTTCGGGGCGATATATTTTGGCGGCCGAAATTTGCATCCCTAATATATACACACACACACCCACACTGTCAGTATTGTAAATATGACAGTGGGAGACTAAACTATACAATTTTTCAAAAAGATGGCACCACACCTGGCAACTAACCCAAATTATTTTATAATATTTTAAATGTTTGAAGTGTAACTCCAGCATTTTGAAACGTTAAACCCTTGTAGCGGGTCTACCCCCGCATTGCAAGGCTTAAAGTGACATTAAACCCTCAGATTTTACATAAACAATACTGTAATGTGTGCCTTACTGTAATCTATGGTTGTTTCCCTTCTCTTTGCTGCTCTTCCTTTTAAATCCGTAGCTCTTCTCATGCGGAGCAGAACTTCTGTTTTGCAGCAGACTGCCTTGTCTCTGGAATGGATACATGGTGTCTGTGTGAAGGAGCCAGCACTACAGGAAGAGGCACTCAGCTGCAAAGGGAAGTTCTCCCCAGCATGAGAAGAGTTAAGGATTTAAAAGGAAGAGCAGCAAAGAGAAGGGAAACAACCATGGATTACAGTAAGGCACACATTACAGTATTGGTTTATGTTAAAAAATCTGAGGGTTTAATGTCACTTTAAGGTCTCATTCACATCTAGGCGTATTGCATATGCGCGACCGTCGCAAGTTTTTTACCGCGATTCACGCGACCGTCGCACGTTTCTGAAGGCTACTTGGCTGTATCCCAATGGAAATGCACAACAAAACGGCCCAAAGTAGAACGTGTACCTTTTCAGGCGTGGGCCGTTTTGTAGGGCGTTAGGGACGGGCGGAAATACGCCAAGGTGAGAACGAGACCATTGAATACAATGGGATTTATATTTTTGAGCGTTTTGTAGAGCGTTCATCGAGCGTAGAATGCGCTACAAAATGTTCAGGTGTGAACGAGGGCTGACTGCTCATTTTGTCTAGGGAAAGAAAATAGAAAAGAAAGAAATTTTCACCTGATCCTCGGTCTCACCTGGTTGTCACTGGTCCCCGCAGTCTATTTTCCCCCACTGGGCTCCGGCGGTCTAAGGACCCATGATGTCATCATGTCTAATACAGGTCTATTAACCCCTTCGTGACGGGAGACGTACACTGTACGTCCCATCACAAAGTGGCTATATGACTGGCCACATACACTGTAGGTGACGAGTTTTTTAAGGCTCTGTAATTCCGGTAACCGCCGATTCTCAGAGGTTACCAGTCATTAATGAATGTCTCAGTATTGAGGCATTCATTAATGAAATAGTTAAGCTTTTGTAAAAGCTTCTTTCTTTCATTAAAGAAAGAACAAAGCCGTTACATGCAAATATGGAATCGCTAAATAGCGATCCAGTATTCGACAGCTAAAGATAGCAGAGAGGTAGCAGAGTGACTCACCTCTCTGCTATTCGTTTTCACAGCTCCATAGCCCGATGTTTGATACATTTCAGACACAGGGATATTACAGACACAGGGATATTACAATGTATCTCTTTGCCTGAAATGTATCACTTCTGATCGTCTAGGCACGTTCAAAGACCTTTAGTGAGATCTGAATCTGACATGCTGTCAGGATCAGTCTCTAAGGTAATTATTAGCTGTTCCTAAGTTTGAAGCAGCCTAATAATAACCATATATTAAAAAAGTTAATTTATCAAGCAGTTATAGTGACTGCTTGATATAAACTGACAAAAAAAAAAGGTTTTTGCAAGAAGCGCTGATTCACCGCTGCTCTCCCGCGCCAAAGGTAAGTGAAAGAAGAAAAAAACCATAGCGCAAACATCGGGGCATTTTGACAAGTACAAGTAGGCAAGAATCCTAGCACCGGCCCTGCTGCTGTGGAAGAATCACACAGCAAAAATGTAAAAAAGTGTGTCAGTCATTTATGAACAGAAACTGAAAACTAGCTCAGTCATGAAGGGGTTAAACATGAAGACATCGAGGAACATAACACTGCCAGAGTGGAAGGGGAAGAGAGGTGAGTGGTCACAGCCGCAGGACAGGATCGGTGAGAATTTCCTCTTTCTTTACACCTGTAGGCCAAAATGAGACATTAACTCTTGCAGTGCAGGGGGTGGCCCCACTACATGGGTTAAAAAACTATGAGGTGAGTGCTTTTCACTCACCTCATAGTTCTAGCCGACCTGTGACAATGAGACTGTCACAGGTCGGCTCAGTAGATCGGGAGGTGAGCGAACAGTTACCGGCGTTCGCTCCCCTCCCGATCCTGTCACGGCTCTCTGCCGTGACAGGGGAGGAACGGACGGGGGAGGGGGCAGGTACAGCTGGCTCTGCCTCTAGATAGGCAGAGCCAGCTGTCAGTCACGCAGCTGGGCGGATCCCGGCACAATTGTCGGGATCCGCTTCAGCGTCTCAGTATACCGGGAGCAGCAGCTCGCGGTATACTGCTGCGTCTCAGTATGCCGTGAGCTGTAGTTCGTGGTATACTTACCCTAAGGAGAACTATGGGGAAATAACTTAACCCCATAGTTCTCCTTTAACTAAGTCCTGGAGTTATTTCAATTTCATTAACAAAAAAACAACTTTCAACTTTATTATGTCCTGTGTGTGTGTGTGTGTGTGTGTCTGTCTATATTTACAGGAAGTCATTGTTTGGAGCAGCATTATAGCCCCAGGAAAGCACACATTGTAGTGAAACCTGTTGGGTAGGTAGGGGCACAAAGTTATTTACAGGAAGCACTTTGCATGTGATAGTGGGGGTGTCAGTGACAGTTTTGCTCGGCCTGAGGTGAACTTGGTTTACATTAAGCCCCTCCCCCACACCATTAATTGTGAAAGGTACCCGAGACATGGGACGAATCACCTGAAGGGAAAAGAGCACTGCCAATGTAATAGAAATGCTGGCAGGCCCCCATATCCCATTCTCTGTCCACAACATGAACAGAGTCCAGCCCTGCTTATTGCAGCACATGACAGTCATGTCCGTCCAGCTCACTTCCTCTTACCAGCCCCAGGAAAGCGGCGCACATGACGGTGGTGACACAGCAGCGGAGCCCCCGGCATTGCTGCTCTCCAGACACCAGGCGCACCTCGTCCTCGGCTCTCCTTCTTTCCCCCTCTTCCTCCAGCTCCTCAATGCCGGCTCTCAGCCTGGACGGACGCTTCTCGAACAGCGTGTCCTCTTCTTCCTCGTCACCGGCCTCGTCGCCATTCGCCCGGGCAAAGCGCACCTGTTTCTTCTTCTTCCCGTTCCCCGCCATATCCCCTCTAGAAAGTGATGGAGCTCAGTGCCGCGGCCTCATGCTCAGCTCAGAATCCGGCTCCGGCCTCCTTTCCCCGGGAACAACCCGGATGTAGGAGCCGAGCGGTGACAGGCCGGGTGCACCTGGGTGGGAGGAGCGGGGAGAGGCGGCCCCTTGTTGTCTTCAGCGCCCGTTTCTCCACAGCTGCTGGCTGCCTGTGTACCTGACTGGCGGCGGCCTCCACATACACTCCTATGTCTGTCAGAGAGACAGGCTGCTGGTTTGTGTCTGACGAGGAAAGCTCGGCGCTACCAAATGGATCTACAGACAAAACTTCCTTTCATTTTGAAAGGAGTAGATTTCCCTATCAATATTTTTGTCATCGGTTTCCATGTGAGGCAAGAAGAAAAGAAAGTTATTGGAACAAAAAGGAGTACATATAGAAGGGATTATAGATGATAGAGACAGGCTGCTGGTTTGTAAAGCTCGGCGCTACCAAATGTATCTACAGACAAAACTTCCTTTCATTTTGAAAGGAGTAGATTTCCCTATCAATATTTTTGTCATCGGTTTCCATGTGAGGCAAGAAGAAAAGAAAGTTATTGGAACAAAAAGGAGTACATATAGAAGGGATTATAGATGATGGATTCAATATAAACGGAGTGATTTGGTGGTCAGGAAAGAGAAGGGAATACCTCAGAGATCCAGGAAAACCATGGAACTGCAAGTGACATTATGCATTAATATAACAAACCCAACTTTAAATATAAAATAAAAACACTAACACTTTTATTTGGCAATAAATGGCCGCGGCATTTTTTATTGGTTAATACATAGAATAAAATTAAATAAATATATTATAACTTTATTAAATATCACTCAACCAAATAAATAAATAACTAGTGCTTGGCTAGAAAAGCCCAAGCACACCACTCATAATAAAGTAATTAATTTCCAAAATGTCCCCCTCAATGAGGTGACGAACCATATAAATAAAAGCCGCGACAGCTAAGCAAGGGTGGGATCGGGGGGAGCTCATCTGGAAGACAGCTGACAAAGGTGAGGGTCCACTTTAACCACTTCAAGACCGCGGTGTTACACCCCCTTCCTGGCCAGGCCATTTTTCAGTATTCAGCGCTGCGGTACTTTGACTGACGTTTATTCCGTCATGCAACGCTGTACTGAAATGAATTTTATACAATTTTTTGGGGACAGATAGAGCTTTCTTTTGGTGGTATTTATTCACCACTGGGGTTTTATTTTTTACTATAATTAGGAAAAATTTTGAAAAAAATTTTTTTTTTTTACATTGTTAGGAAAGATTTATTATTACCCAGTTTTTTGGTAAATTATAAAAGATCGGGAGAGCCCGGGGACAACGGGCGGGGGGGCCCGATCGGCACACCATACAGCTTGTATGGTAACAGGCATCGCTGCCTGTTTTTAAATACCGGCCATTTCCCGCTCGCGTGTGCCGAGCAGAGCACGCAAGGGGGCCTGTCTGAGCGGACGTCTAAAGACGCCCACTCAGATCTAGAGGCCTCTCGGCCGGCCGTCTTTTTACAACGGCCGGCCCTGAGGTGGTTAAAGTCCATACCAGACCCCCTATCTGAGATAAGGGATTTTGAAGGGGCCACATGTCAATTTTTACATTTTACACTGGGGTACATTGAGATTTTGCATACGTTTTAAGGTTGAGAAATGCTGTATTAGATGATACAGGGGGTCTCAGAGGCCCTATTGAAAGGAACAATAGGAATGGAAAGGGATTTCGTGACTTTAGAAAAAGAAGAGATGTGATAGTTACTTGGTAGTTACAGATGGAGGGGACACTCTGTGAATGACATAAAGTGATGTATGGATGATTTGTGGGATCAAGAGGATCAATGGAGTAACCAATTCTTGCCCCTAAGAGACTGACAGGATCAAGATGACCTTTCATAGGATAAGTGGAATTTTTATTTAGAATGAGGAAGCAGCGTAAGAAACCTGCTATGGAGGAGGCCCAGTCCACAACCAGTAGTGGTGAAAGATAAGCCCCTAAGGGCAAGAAGATCACTAAATGGAAAAGATTGACTGGGTAGGGAGTTTTAAAAAAAAAAGGCCTGACATGCATTAAGGGATCAAACTATAAATTCTAGTGATGAGAATACAGGACCCAATAACATTTATAACCTCAGTAAAAGAGAATTAAAAAAGGAAGAAATCTAGGTTCTGAATAAAGGTCAAGTAATCTAAACAAGAAAGACCAGGAAGCCATTGGAATTTGAGAAGGATAAGAACTTTGTGATCAAACCTGCAGATAAGGGAAGAGCAGTGGTTGCCTTTGATTAAGAAGGAGGTGGAGAGGCAGCTAGAGAACACAGAAACTTATGAAAAACTTGGGGCACAAAATGTTTAAATCATGAAATCTGTGTGATTTTTTTTCTTTAAAAAAAGCTTATACCAATGGTGTATTCAATAGAAAAGAAAGGGATTATTTAGACATTAACCCCTTCGTGACTGACGACGTACAGTGTACGTCGCCAGCATCACAAACTCACCTGTCGTTTGTGTTACCAAAATACATAAAAACCTCATGGACCCCCAAGGGAGACTGACAGTATCAGGTGTATCACACACCTCCAGGTTATCGGAGTATATTGATATACAACCTCAATTAAAAAAAAAAGTTGGGACGCTGTGTAAAATCGACATAAAAACAGAATGCAATGATTTGCAAATCTCAAAAACTCATATTTTATTCACAATAGAAAATAGAAAACATATCAAATGTTTAAACTGAGAAAATGGACCATTTTAAGAAAAAAATAAGGCAATCTTGAACATGCCAGCAACATATATGGGTATAAAAAGAGCATCTTAGAGAGTCAGAGCGTCTCAGAAGTACAGATGGGCAGAGGTTCACCAATCTGAAAAGCTGCATCTAAAAATTGTCAATTTCAGAATAATGTTCCTTAACATAAAAATTGCAAAGACTTTAAATATCTCATCATCTACAGCAGTGCTCCCCAACCTTTTTATCGCCGCTGACCGGTCAACGTTTAATAATTTTACCGTGGCCCACTGAGGGGGGAGGTTGGGGACCACTGATCTACAGTACATAATATCAAAAGATTCAGAGAACCTGGAGAAATCTCTAGGGGCAAGGGCAAAATGCAGTATCTGATGCCTGTGATCTTCGGGCCCTCAGCTGGCACTGCATTAAAAAGAGGCAAGATTCTGTGATGGACATCACTGCACGGGCTCAGGAATACTTTAAAAAATCACTGTCTGTGAACATAGTTTGCCGTGCCATCCAACAATGCAAGTTAAAGCTCTATCATGCCACATCTGAAAACGATTCAGAAACGCTGCCATCTTCTCTGGGCCACAGCTTATTTAAAATGATCTGTCGCAAAGTGGAAAACTGTTCTGTGGTCAGATGAATTGAAATTTGGCATACTTTTTGACAACCATGGGCACTGCGTCCTTAGGACTCAAGAGGAGAAGGACCTTCCCGCTTGTTATCAGCACTCGGTTCAAGAGCCTGCATCTCTGATGGTATGGGGCTGCATTCGTGCGTATGGAATGGGGAGTTTGCACATCAGGAAAGGCACCATAAACGCTGAAAGATATATCCAGGTTTTAGAGTAGCATATGCTCCCATCCAGATGACGTCTTTTTAAGGGAAGGCCTTGCATATTTCAGTAGGACAATGATAAACCGCATACTGCATCTATGACAACAGCATGGCTTCATAGTAG
This sequence comes from Nanorana parkeri, assembly GCF_000935625.1. Lineage (NCBI taxonomy): Eukaryota > Metazoa > Chordata > Amphibia > Anura > Dicroglossidae > Nanorana > Nanorana parkeri. The sequence continues at coordinate 574,946 of NW_017306713.1, forward strand.
AAGAGTCCGGGTGCTTAACTGGACTGCCTGCACCAATTGGAAATATTTGGTGCATCTTGAAATTAAAAATACGACAAAGAAGACCCAGGACTGGGTTTATGAGATTTGCAGATCATTGATCCCCTCAGCAGGAGAGCAGACAGTCAGGACACTGTTCAGCAGACAGTGGTCATCTGCTAACACCTCAGGGTTTTCTCTCTCTCCTGAGATGACTAGCAGACAACACACTACATCCAGTCACTCACAAAATCCCTTGACGATCTGCCCACGTTCTGAGAGAGGTCCCAGTCCCCTTTTCCTCCAGATCACAAAAGCCTCCTGGTTCTGGTAGTTCAGTGCAGCATAACATCACTGTCTCTTCCTGTGTTGAAAACTCCAATTCCCACAACACCACAGTACTGCTGAGAGCTGAGCCAATCAAGTCTCTGTAGCAACATGTAATCTTAAAGCGGCAATGCTCTTAAAAGGGAAATAACATGGTATTTATATGTAATATATATATATATATATA